>NC_067474.1:56952908-57152908 GCF_947179515.1 Apodemus sylvaticus | reverse complement strand
ACAAGCCCTCTGCCCTGCCCTGTTCCCAATCCACCCCTTCCCACTTCCCTAAGTGGCCCCAGCCCTCAGCCCTTAGCCTGCCACATCTTAAGCAGCTGCTGCCTGGGAGCTTCAGAGGTACAGCCTGGCTGCCTCAGCTATGGCGAACCATCACCCTCTGGTGGTCAAAGCAGTTAGGAGGTTGTTATTCCCCCATTCCTAAGAAGACAAGCAAACACAGGGGACAGAGGGCAGAAACTCTTTTACATTCCTTTACAGAAGGAGTTCAGATTCACACAGGACTGTCTGCAACTCTTTAATTGGATTTGTGGAACACAGGCCCTAAATTCCTGGGAGGCCTTCCGGCAAACTTTAAATTGCCTCTGGGATTAAGACTGCCTCCCAGACAACTAGAAGGCTAAACTTTTCCAGGATCCTTGATAGGCCCTCTGGAGAGCCAGGCTAAGGGCAGAGGGCAGAAAGCCCAGGACTCAGGCTAGGCACAACTCCAGCAGCCGCTGGCGAGGGGCACCTCCAGCTGTCTCCACATTGCTGTTTCACTGGACATGGGGAAGGGCAGCTAGCACAGGGAGCAAGAGCCCCTCCCCCACCACAGCCAACCTTATACTCCTTTCTCCCTGTGCCCTCTGATAGGACAACTAGCTCCCAAGACAGTTAAACAGAATCACTGTGTATTCCAGACCAAAAGACAAGGCTGGGTCAGGCAAGCCCAATATAAGTCATTGAAGCCATCTTTTTCCCCCCAAGCCCTGAGAACTCCCAGCATCCTCCTGAGCCGGAGGGCTTCTACTGGGTGAGCTCCCACCCCACCATGGACTTGTCTGCCCAGTGGACACAGGCAGGGCTCTCTCTGTGGCCACACCTTCTTCAGGTAGGTGAGAGAAGGGGCAGAGATGGGATCTGAGGACATATGGAACCCAAGGCTAGACCTTGGTTCTGACTTCCACATCTCCTAGGTTCTTCATAGAGGAAAGGAGCAGACATGTCCAGGATGTCCCAGCTGGTGCAGGGGTGAGGCGGGCTGAGGGGGCAATGTACAGGGACAAGAATAAAGGAAAGTCTCTGCTTAAGGGCAGGCTGACTGTCTAATCATCAAGGCTGAGGAGAGAACGAAAGATGTGAGCTATGTATCACGTGATGAAAACAACAGGGCAATGGTTTTTCTAGAAGAGTCATACAGCAAAGGAAGAGAAGTTACTTTAGAGCATCCCTGCCTCAGCTCACCCCTCCACACACAGTGCTGCCCCTGCCTCAGCTCACACCTCCCACACAGTGCTGCCCCTGCCTCAGCTCACACCTCCACACACAGTGCTGCCCCTGCCTCAGCTCACACCTCCCACACAGTGCTGCCCCTGCCTCAGCTCACACCTCCACACACAGTGCTGCCCCTGCCTCAGCTCACACCTCCACTCACAGTGCTGCTCCCGTCTCAGCTCACACCTCCACTCACAGTGCTACCCCTACCTTGGCTCACACCTCCACACACAGTGCTGCCCCTGCCTCAGCTCACACCTCCACACACAGTGCTGCCCCTGCCTCAGCTCACACCTCCCACACAGTGCTGCCCTGCCTCAGCTCACACCTCCACACACAGTGCTGCCCCTGCCTCAGCATACATCCTCCATGCACAGTTCTGCCCCTGCCTGAGCTCACACCTCCACTCACAGTGCTGTCCCTGCCTCAGCTCACACCTCCTTTCACAGTGCTGCCCCTGCCTCAGCTCACACCTCCACTCACAGTGCTGCCCCTGCTGCAGCTCACACCTCCATACACAGTGCTGCCCCTGCCTCAGCTCACAACTCCATGCACAGTGCTGCCCCTGCCTCAGCTCACACCTCCACTCACAGTGCTGCCCCTGCCTCAGCTCACACCTCCACACACAGTGCTGCCCCTGCCTCAGCTCACACCTCCACTCACAGTGCTGCCCCTGCATCAGCTCACACCTCCACACACAGTGCCGCCCCTGCCTCAGCTCACACCTCCACACACAGCTCTAACATCTCTGAAGACAGATCTCTTTTTCTTCAGCAATTCCTGATGCCTATAGTTCTGCTGCCCAGACAACTGCACGGGGAGAGCTCCAAACTGGGTCTGCTTTCTCTCACCCATCTTCCCTAGCAGCAGGGCAACAGTGAAAGACAGTCAAAGCCCCGCTACAGGGCAGATTTCTTAGAGGAAGGTTTGATACATCTATAGTCTATGAGAGTCCTAGGGAGGGTGAGAAGGGCCAAGGCTTCTCAACTGAACCTTTACATCCTCAGTAGACACGGTCTGACACAAACGCTGGGCAAGAACATACAATGATGAGGGGCAGGCTGGGGAAGGAGAGAGCCACCTGGGCCAGCCTACGGCTTTCTCAGAGCTTCAGTTTCCCTGGTGTTTGAAAGCATATCTCTCTCTCTCTCTCTCTCTCTCTCTCTCTCTCTCTCTCTCTCTCTCTCTCTCTCTCTCTCTCTCTCTCTCTCTCTCTCTCCCCTCCCTCCCTCCCTTCCTCCCTCCATCCCTCCCTCTCTGAGTGCCTCCCTCCGTCCTACTCTGTCTCTGTCTCTGTCTCTGTCTCTCTCTCTCTGTGTGTGTGTATGTGTGTGTGTATATGTGTGCGTGCAAAAACCATGTCACAGTGCTCATGTGCAGGTCAGAGAAGAGAGAACAACTTGAATGCCTTGATTCTGTTTTTCCATCCTATGGGTCCCAGGAATTGAACTTTCCTCAGGCTTGGCGACAAGCCTCTACCCACTGAGCCATCTCTCTGACCTCGCTTTCCTAATCTTTAACTCGAAAAGTCAAGGTTTAAGGTTTTCTCTAATGGACAGATCTGCAGTTCTTCTGTCGCTACAATGCATTGTACATGTGGTTCCCTCCTGGAGCAAGACCACTGTAAGCCTGGAATTGTTTTCCTTACTTTGGAGAATGTGTTTTGATGACACCACAGTGGCTTTAATGGTCAAATCAGGTACAGAAGAGCCTGAGTTAGGAGCTGCAACTTACAAAACTGCTCCAAAGCACAGAATACAGTCACAGGGAGTACATAGGAAGGCACAAGGGGCACTTGTCCTTCATAGGTATGGAGCAGACTAGTCCTATTGTCGAGCTATTGCAGAGGGGACAAGTCCATGCTTCTGTAAAGGCCACCAACTCCAGCAGTCCCACCATGACCAGCAGCTCACAGACTCTACTGATAGTGCCAGCCAGGAGCAGCACCTATCAAATTCACAAGAAATGAAGGACAGGTACTGTACAACAAACAGAAATTCTCGCTAGACTTTATTCTGCCTGGCCACTGTATTCTCTCTCTGTGACACTAAGTTATCATCATAATGTTATTGTGAGGGCACAGAATTAGAGGTACAAGAGTGAGAGAGATCACACCAATAGCTAACATTACCAAGAGCAGCAGCAGCCCAGGAAGGGGCAGGAACGATCTGGGACAGGCAGGGCAGCCAGATTAGTCCAAGTTCTTCCTCTGTTCTGGAGCTGTGCAGCATCCTTCTGGCTTCTCCTTTGAGGTTTTCATGTGTCCAGCATCCATGACTAGACACACCCCTTCCCTCAGGCATGCTGGCTCCACCAGCCTGACTATGCCTCAGGCATCACGCCCCTCCCCCATCATGGTTGGCTATCAAAGGCTTTCTGTGCTTGAACCAATGCATTCTGACCTCTCAGGCCACCTAATAGGGGATTGTACCGTTTAATCCTTGAATTTACATTTTAATTATATATTCTAGAACCATGCCTACATCCTGGTCCTAATGAGCAAGTGCTTGCTGTCTCCTGTTTTCTCAAGAGGGGAGGAGAATGAGATATGGAAGCAGTCAATCAGTCCACGGTAGCTGAATTTGTCTTGCTGGGCTTGTCAGATCACCCAACACTGGAGAAGACCTTCTTCGTGCTCATCCTGCTAATGTACCTGGTGATCCTGCTGGGCAACGGGGTCCTCATCCTGGTGACCGTCCTCGACTCCCACCTGCACACACCCATGTACTTCTTCCTGGGGAACCTCTCCTTCCTGGACATCTGCTACACCACATCCTCAATCCCCTTGGTCCTGGATGGCTTTCTCACCCCCAGGAAGACCATCTCCTTCTCAGGCTGTGCTATGCAGATGTTTCTCTCCTTTGCCATGGGAGCCACAGAGTGTGTGCTCCTGGGCATGATGGCGTTTGATCGCTATGTGGCCATCTGCAACCCCCTTAGGTACCCAGTGGTCATGAGCAAGGCTGCCTATGTGCCCATGGCCGCCAGCTCCTGGGCCTCTGGAAGCATCACTGCCACTGTTCAGATATCTTTAGCAATGCGGCTGCCCTTCTGTGGGGACAATGTCATCAATCACTTCACCTGTGAGGTCCTGGCAGTCTTAAAGCTAGCCTGTGCCGACATCTCCATCAATGTCATCAGCATGGCGGTGGGCAATGTGATCTTCCTGGGGGTCCCTGTCCTCTTCATCTTTGTCTCCTACATCTTCATCCTCTCCACCATCCTGAGGATCCCCTCTGCTGAGGGGAGGAAGAAGGCCTTCTCCACCTGCTCTGCCCACCTCACTGTGGTACTGGTCTTCTACGGGACCATCCTCTTCATGTATGGGAAGCCCAAGTCCAAAGACCCACTGGGGGCAGACAAGCAGGACCTCGCAGACAAGCTCATCTCCTTGTTTTATGGGGTACTGACCCCCATGTTGAACCCCATCATCTACAGCCTGAGGAACAAGGATGTGAAGGCTGCTGTGAAGAATCTGGTGGGTCAGAGATGCCTAATTCAGTGATGGTGAGGGAGTGGGTTATTTCCTAGTTCTGTGCATACCAGGCTTGTCTGGGAACACAAGCACAGCCCTGCTCATTAGCCCTATACATCAGTTTGGACTTAGTTCTTTGTGAATGACTGGGGCTGGACCATGAACTCTTTAGAATAAAGACACTGGTTGTACAAAATGGCCCAGAAGCAAGAAAAAGTACTTTGAAAATGAAGTGTTCTTTGTATGCCCACAAAATAAGCAATAAAAACTGGGAAAATATGTTTCTCTTTGTCAGTAAAGTCTGGTTGGGATGTGTATGTTAGGACTTTTTCCCCCTACTGTACAATTGGGAAGACACTGTGAGAAGAACTCACTTGTTTTATTTTTCTTTACACTCTTTCTGTGTGGCCCAAACTGGTCTGGAATACATAACCCCCCTCTGTGATTAGACCGCTTAAACCATCTCCAAAGTTTCCCCTCCTCTTCTTCTGTCAGTCCCCACCTCTGATCCCATGGGACTCCTAAGTGAATTCTAGAAAGTTTTCTTCTCTCTATAAAGTTCAGATAATAGAGTATGTATTTGCTTTTACATCTGGTCTTTTTTCCTTTTCCACATTCATCTTTTAGATATTTTACCCAGTGGTAACATATATTAACAAAAAGGGTCATGAATTCAAGAGGGGAGCACAGGAGGGGAAGGGAGATGGAGAGGGAGAGGGGAGGGGACGTGAGGGAGAGGGGTAGATGTGATACAAATACAGTATACTCATGTATAAAACTCTCAAAAATTTTTAAAAATCATTTGATATATCTAAAGCAGAGATCAAATGGAATGTTAAAAATTTAAATATATGACAGGATTTATGACCCAACTTTTCACTTTAACAAGCTAGAAAAATAACAAAGTAATCTAATATGGGCAAAAGAAAATTATAATTCGAACAAGTATAGCAAAGCGGAAAAGGGGCAATAGAAAACATTAACAAATCCAAATAGATACTATAGAAGACAACAACGTTGATAAATCCCTAGCATGACTCAGACAGCGATAGAAAGATGGACAGATGACTGATAGACAGTACACTATCAAAATCAAGAATGAAAAAGAGTTACTGCTGACTTACAGATATCAAATGACAGTAACAAGAATATCATGAATTACTTTAAGGACATGAAATTTGACTATTTAAACGGCATGTACAAGTTCTCTGAAAAAATCCAGTTTACAAAATCCAGTTTAAAAGGGAGGAGCTCTGTGTCTGAGCGTCTGCACCATCCGATCCTCAGACAGCAGGCTCGGGAGAGAGGACACCTCGATGCTTCAGAAGCAGGAAACGGAGAGGTTGTTTTAAATAGGAAATAACTGTACAGCAAATGTGGAAGAATTCGATGGAACTGCCTAGAGGAGCCGCGAAATGCCACAGAAGAGCTGGGCGAGCCCTTCTGCTGGGAGTTACATCACTACAATGTCCAGAGAAGCGAGGACACTAAGAGACTCCACTTGTGAAGTTTTAGAGGGGAACAAGAACTCTGTCAGGACTTGGGCTAGAGGTTACTCATGTGGCTGTGGTCAAAACACAATGTAGCTTCATTTCTGTGTTCTGAAAAATGGAGTGGGGGCTGAATTTAAAAGTGATATGCCAGAGACCTGACGAAGACCCCCCCCTCCATGTGGTGCGGGGTGAGGAGAGACTGGCAGGCTGACCAGTTCAGCTGTCACCTAGGCCCAGATCAGGGCTCTGAGCTGGTCCACCTGACATTTATATCATCTGTGAATGGTTGGGACACACCAAAGGGCCAGTTCTGCAGATCCAAAACTTCAGGATCTCTGAGTCTCGGGGTAACAACAGGATAACCCGGAGGAGTCCAGATGAGGATCCAATACTGATGGTGTCACAGAAGTCAGAGATCTTAAACCAAACCAATGAATCACTGTAGGGAATATTTGCAAGTGAAGATGTGTGGACATAGGTGTCTCAGGGTTTCCACTGTGAAGAGACACCATGACAATATTTAATTAGGGCTGGCTTACAAGTTCAGAGGTTCAGTCCATTATCATCAAGGCAGGAAGCATGGCAGCATCCAGGCAGGCATGGCACTGGAGAAGCTGAGAGTTCTACATCTTCTTCTGAAGGCAAAGAGAAGACTGACTTCCAGGCAGCTAGGGGGAGGGTCTCTCAAAGCCCACCCCCACAGTGACACACCTACTCCAACAAAGCCACACCCACTCCAACAAGACCACACCCACTCCAACAAGGCCACACCTCCTAATAATGTCACTCCCTGGGCTGAGCATAAGCAAACCACCACAGAAGGGATATACTGTGGGACACTCTGTGACTTAATACAGCTTCCACAAGGAGATGTTTTTTGCTTTGTTCTGTTTGTTTTCATTTGTGTGTGTGTGTTTTCTTTTGGGGTGGAGGTTGCCAGGGCAAAGGGCAGAATAAGGGGACGGGGGATGAGGGGGACTAGGGTGCATGATGTGAATGTCACAAAGGATCAATGAAAAGTTTTTTTAAAAGGAGGAAATGGAAAATTTAAATAACTCTACATCTGTTAAACTAGCTGAATTCTACAAACAGAACTACAAAGAAAGCTGCATGCTGGGATGGTTTGGCTAGAGTATTATTGCTATCTTTACCCTTATAATTATCATTATTGACAGGATCGTACTATGTAGCCCAGGCTGACCTCAGATGTGGGATCCTTTTCTTTAACCTTCCAAGACCTGGGATTATAGAAAGGGGTCACCTTGCCCAGACATGGTAAATTAGATCAATCACTTAAGGAAGAAATAACGCAAATTAAAACAGAAGAATAAAAGAGGAGGGACCAGACCTGAATTGTCACAAAACCTTAAACTAACTATATCAAATTCAGTAAGACATTTAAAAGATCTGTGTATACACACAGACACACAGACACAGACACACACACACACACAGACACACACACATACATATACATGCACACGCACACGCAAACATGCATATACTCTCTCTGTCTTTGTTTTTTGTGTTTTTTGTGGGCTGGTATTTATTTACTTATTTTGTTTTTTTGAAAAAATAGACAAAATAGGACAAAACAGGACAGATATGGCTGGCTCTTCTAGAAATCACTCTGTAGACCAGGCTGTCCTCGAACTCATAGAGATCTTTGTTTCTCTGCTTGCTGAGTGCTAGAACTAAAGACATATGCCATCACTACCCCAGGTAACTTTTATAGATAATATATCATAATTAAGTTGGTTTTATCCTGAAAATAATGTAATTATAATAAAATTGTTGTATTAAAATGTAGTTGTAATAAAATTATAATGTAAAAGTAAACTATTATATTTGTAGATGTTCACTGAGGGATAAAAGTATTAAAAATACCAGGATCTGGCTACTGTAAAGGCAGAACTATCATCAGCTATGGTATTAAGGAGGAAGTGGAGTTAGCTTGGACATACAGGAGCTCCTGGGTGGTATAATTCCATTTCTGTTTCTTAATCAAGCAATGTTTGTCTTCCCAATAATAACTGATTATTCCATCTGTTTGATTTGTGGATGTGAATGGTTAATACTGGCACAGCCTCAGATCACCTGGGAGAGTCTCAGTGAGAGACTGTCTAGACCAGACCTCCCTGTGGGCAGGTCTGTTAGAGATTGTCTTGATTGCCTTAACTGGCATGGAAAGACCCAGCCTGAAAGCAGGCAGCACCACCGCTCCTTGGTTTTGGGCCCTGGAACTGTAGGAGAGTAGAGAGAGCTGTGTGCTAAGCATGCAAAGAGGGTTCACATCCCGTCTGCCTTCATTCCTGTATCTCACACTGCTGCCTTTCCCTCTCCTCCACACATCTCCATTTAATACTCGATGTCATTTTAGCAAGCCAGCCCATCCTTCTCCTCTCACCTTACTCTTTCCTTTTCTCTCTTGTCATAGTCTCCGCCTCAGCCTCCCAAGAGTAAGAACCGTCCTACATTATCTGTTAACTTATTTTCATCTCCCATCGTCAATCCACCTTTACCCAAAATTTCATCATCTCTCCATAATCTTTTTCCTCTACAGTTTCCACTTCTATTTGTATATCCCTACTGCTTTCTCTCTGTCTTCCCAATATTAATCATGTCTTAATGTGGTTTTCTTCCTTTCCTGGTACACACAGCACTATCAATGTGTACTATCAATTTTACTCCCTGAAATCCTTACCTCAGGGTTGATGTTGTGTCGTTGATGATCATATTATTTTCACAGGGAATCTGCACCTAGATAGTGACTGTAGACAATGTTATACTCTCAGGGAAGGACTAGGGATAGAGCCTGCACCTTAGACAACAATCTAACAGAGGAAAATGATGTTTTAACCCCACTATAATCTAGTTTCTCTCTTAAACATTGCAAACTCTCCAAACTGAAAAAAGAAACATGACTTAATTTCTAAAATAACTTTTAAACAGTGATCTAATTCTTAATACATAAGGCTTAACACAAAACACAGTCAACATGGAGACAATGCATCTCCTCTGAAATCTACCATTTCCACAGCGATGACCTCACTGAGAGTAACTCAAAAAAAATTCCAGACAAAGGATTCAAAAGAATGATGAAAACATTTCCTTAAAAAATCAAAATCAAAGAGAATGTAAGAAAATGTTGGATTAGTTCCTTAATGAATTAATTCCAAGAGAACACAGCTGAATAAAATAAGAAAGTAACTATAGGGTACAATATTAGAATTCATTAAAAAGCTAGAAAAACTAAACTAGTATGAAATGTTCAAAAAGTCAATTTAAAATCTTCACCACTATCATTGATCATGCAGAAAATAAAATATCATGGCTTGCAGATCAGGTAAGAGAATTAGAAAATTCAGTCAAGGGCAACGATAAAGTTTTAAATCAAACAGGTAAGATATTTGGGACACAACAGAAAGACCAATTCATGAAATGCGGGCATAGAATTCTTCTATGCTCAATACCAGGAAACACTTTCAGTACAATCAACTCAAAAATTTCCAAATCTAAAGGGAGAGGCCCATGAATGCACAGGAGGCATAGAGGATATCAAATAGACAGGGGAGAAAAGATCTCCCTCCCCAAGAGTAGAATGATTAAAACACTAAGTACACAGAACAAAAGAGTGTATTGAATTCTACAAAAGAGAAACACAAAGTCACATATAAAGACAAATACATTAGAATAGCAACTGACCTCTCAGAAACCTTAAAATCCATAAAGGTATGGGAAAAATGTTTTTCTAAGCTCTGATGACCATGGCTGATAGCCCAGCAAAACTGTCATCATTGATGAAGAAAGAAAGATATTCCAAAAGCAAGCTAAAGGATTTTATGAACACTAAGACAGTGCCACACAAGCTACTGGGAGGAATTCTGTGTAGTAAAGAGAAGAACAAACGCACCTAAGAGGCTATGGAGGGAGCATGGTACAACAGTGGTTAAGCAAGCAAGGATTAAGGAAACACCAAATGCTACAAAACAAACAAAATGAGAGGAAGTAATATAAACCTTTCAATAATAAATTTGAATATCAATAGTCTCAATCATTCACCCAAAAGATACTGGCTAGCAGACTCGATTAAAAACACAAAACAAACAAGAGCAGAATCCATGTATTCAGTGCTTCCAAGAAACACATCTCACCATCAAAGATAGATACTACCTTATAGCAAGAGGATGGGCACAGATGTTCCAAGCAATGGGCCTAGCGAACAAGCAGGAGTCACTGTTTAATATATGATGTCATAGACTTCCCTCCAAAACTAGTCAGGAAAGATAAAGCACATTTTATACTAATTAAGTAAATGGTCCATCACAACAAACAAATATCAATTGTAATTGCACCAACTGTTTTTGACTACTATGTAGTCACAGTTTTGATTGGTGGAGAGCCATATACTCTTGGACTTTTTGATACTGCAGGGTGCCAGAAGCCATTCTCACTTAGATCTCAAAAACTCCTCCTTTCAGCCATTTCTAGCCTGCTTTTAGAAGGAAAAATACTAGCTTAAAGATTAGCCAAGTAGCTAGATGGTCAGTACATGCAGAGATCACCTGAGTGGGCTAGAACAAATGGAGATCACCTGTGGTCAGGTTACCATAGCAACTCCTTTCCACTTCACCTCCTCATGATCAATTTATTGGGCCAAGTTCCTGCAGCAATAGCCAGCTTTTCCCTGAGATTCTGAGAGACAATTCTGAAAAACTGTTTCTAAGAAACAATACTAGTCCCCTGAGATTGTTCCTCAAATACAATGTCTTGTCCCCTTTACCCCTCCCTACACCTTGCTTGCTTCCCTTTAAACTGCCTTGTGTAAAAAATAAAAGTTGACAGCTTGATCAGAGTACTGTCTTGCTGTCCGTCTCTCGAGTCTCTTGTCTCTCGCCTTCTCCTAGGTGGTCCAGGAACCCTGTTGACTGTCCTGCAGGTCGGGACACTCTGGCGCCCAACAGTGAGGCCCCCATGGAGTCATCAAGGAGGATACTCTAGGACTGGAAGGAAGGGCCCTTCAAGGGCAGCTCCAGGAGCGGATAGGTAGAGGCACGGTTGACCCGCTGGCACTCGGCCAGGGAATAATCTCCATGGCAAAAGCATTGGAAGGTAAGGCATGGGACTGAAAGGATAGACAATAATACAGCCTAACTCTAATGACCCCAAAGAAGTCAGGAGTTTAAAATGCTATCTCGCTTTGTTAGAAACTAGTTAAAGGTCACATTCCAGAGCCCGCCCTTTGTTTAGACCTAGCAGATAGGCCTTGAATAGGTGATCCTGGCCCCACAAGGTAACTGGAAATGGGCTAAGCTTATCTTGCTTCTGTAAACTGCTTACACCATTACCCCTATACAGGAGTTCACGCAGCTATAGACATTCAAGAAAATAGGAAACTAATTGGTCCACTGAGTGTGGGCTCCGATAATTTAAACTGATTGGCCTAAAAACTATGGAGTGGTACAAATCAATTGGCTCGCATTTCGAGGGCTCTCCATGCTAAGAAATGATTGGTTTGTGATTCGTGGGCTTTGTCGTAAACTTATAAAAGCTGTCGCAATTCGGCACTCATGGTCCACAGTCCTCCAGCCCTGCGCAATGTACGAATGTGGAACCCAGAATTCTGGAATGAAGAAACCCTCATGTTATTGCATCGAGACCATTTCTCGCGAGTGATTTGGGTGTTACTTCTGGGGCATGGGGTGCTGGGGCACCCTTGGTTTTGGGGGTCTTACAGGACAAGCATTTACTCAGCCTGTTTTAGGGCTTAAGGAATCTCTCAAGACACGAGGGGCTAGAGTGAAGAAAAAAGTCGGACATATTTGTCCCTGGTTCCCAGAGGAAGGAATGATAGATAAGAAAACTTGGGCTAGAGTAGGTGTTTGCTTTAGAGATTACTATGCAACTTTTTGTCCAGAAAAATTCCAGTTACTGCCTTTAACTACTGGTCTTTGATTAATGATATTATTCAGAATTCCTCCTGCTTCCAGGATCTAGTTTCTGAGGGAGAACATTCACTGAAAAAGCGTTCCTCTAGGACACCATCTCCATGCTCCCTTAACCCTCCTGCCTCTGTTGTGACTGAAATGGAGGAGGGACATTTAAAACGACCTCTGCCTATGTCTATTCTTTCCCCTAATTTCTCAAAAAGGCCATGTAGCAGGAAAGTCTATCCTTCTCTACAAACTCTGAAATCTAGTCATAATCCAGGTGCTGACACTCTATCACCCGGGGAGGAAGCCAGCTTGGAGGAGAAAGCTGCCCCCAGGAGAGCCACTGAAGAAATTTCTTCTCTCCACCAAATGGTAGAAAGCCCCAGAGAGCAAGTAACACTCTTAAAGGTGCTATGAGATTTAGAGGGAAAGATGGCCATTCTAACTTCAGGATTTAATTCAAAGACAAAAACCCAGAAAAAGCCAGAGCCAAAACCCTTGCAGAAAAGTACAGTCCTGGCTTTCCCACTCTCTTTACGTAGTGGGGCTACTGTTCCCTGTGAAGCCACTGACAAGGAGAGTCTGGGTGAGAATGAGGAAGAGGGAGAAATAGGACATCAATCTCCAGGTACTCCACCCCCACATTCCCCCCCGGATACTTTGACCCTGGCTGAGGGCAGGGACAGTCATGTATCACATTACTCTTACAAGCCCCTTGACTTTAAAATTTTAGAACAATTAAAGTCTGCAATCACCACCTATGGGGCAACTGCTCCTTTTACTTTGGTGCTGTTAGAGTCTTCCACTGAGGGCTGGCTCACACCTAAGGAATTTATCCAGCTGTGCTCTCTGGGGGAGAATTTGTTCTTTGGAAGTGAGAGGCAGCTGAAGTGGCTAGAGAAATCTAAAGTAAAAACCGCTCACGGGCAGAGTATAAGTCCTGGACTGCAAAGAAACTCTTGGGCTCTCCTCCCCTCACCACTCTCTCCACATGGTCATGGTCATGGCCGGTCTCTATTTCTCTACACCCACACACTCTGTGTGTGTCTTTCTCTGCCTCAATTACCCCATTAACTCTCATCCTCTGTTCTAAATAAACTCTATTCTATACCATGTCTGTGTGTGTCCATCTAGGCACCCCACCTCCCCACACTGCTGTATGCCACATTCTCTAAACCTCTTTTTCTTTTTGTGAACTCAACAGAGGTTAAAAAAAGCAGGGCACTAGGGAAAAATTATCAGTGGCTGCCACTGTGCCTCTCCTCCCTTCTCTGGCAGAATTCCCAGAAGAAAAAAAAGACAAATAGTTAAATTTTCAACAAGAAAGTAAAAGTGGTTAAAAGCTATTTCAAAACTCTCCTGGGGAGGAGAGGAAAGCAGGAGATCTCCTGCTTCCTCTCTGAATCCTACTGGAGAGATCCATTCTTCTGGTTAGGATATTTGGATCTCTTTGGGACATCAAGTTCCCCCTCTGTCTATTGTCTGTCATTGGTGCAACAAAACCTGTCCATATGTGTGTCAATTTATGTTTAATTTATGTTTGTCTCGGAATGATTGTTGTTTGATGTTTCATGTTTAAAAGAAAAAAATGTTTAAAAAAGGTAAACAAACAAATAAACAAACAAACAAACCATTATCTGCTGGCTGTCCTGTCAGTTGCAGTTTACACAGTGGAAACTGATTTAAGGTGCTTTGCATTCTTAACTAGGAGTCAGACACAACTGGAGAAAAAGCTGCTTCTTAAAGCAGTTCTGGGACACGTGGACAAATGGATATTTCTCCTAGAAAATTTTCTACAATGGTGAAGATTGGGTTCAAAGTGCTTTTTTCCCTTGAAAAAAAAGAAAAAGAAAAAAATTGTTTGGTTTAAATTTATGAGATTCGAGTAATCACTTCATCTTTATTTCTAATTGGTCTTAAAGGTTTAAATGTTTTACGTATCTTACTATAGAGTATTTGAAGGATTTGGTGACCATTGGAGGACTTACGGTAGCAGGATGATGAGGCTTAAAGGGGAGGGTATAGGTGTCCAGGCGGGCCCTTGCCTGGGCACCTCTGCCCCTGAGGGACCACACACACAGAGACATGGTATAGAATAGAGTTTATTCAGAATAGGGGATGGGAGTTAGTGGTAGAGAGAGAGAGAAAGGGAGAGAGAGAGAGAGAGAGAGAGAGAGAGAGAGAAGGCCGGCCATGACCACGTGGAGGAGGGGAAGAGCCTCAGGGGCAGAGAGGTGAGAGAGTATGGGAGAGCTGAGAGCAAAAAGAGAGAGAGGAGGAGCAAGTAGCCCCTCTTATAGTGGGCCAAATCTCTGGGGCGGGGCATACCTGGCTATTGCCAGGTAGGTGTGGGGTGGAGCTTAGACAAAACCCCAACATTGGCTCATAAGTTATTGTACACAATTTAAAAAGTATAATGATGGTAACAGAAGGTAAGTTTAAAACTGATAATTCAGGGTTAGAGCTATCTTAAGCAACATGTGGCATGACATAACCCAAGAAAAACAGGCCTTTAAGATATTTCTAAATTGACATAATGTTTTATGTGGTTCTTATCCTAGAAATTAGACTTATAAGAAATTAAGATTTAAAATAATGTCTATTCAATAAGTTACATTGTCATACATTCAAACATAAGAACTGATAGACAAACTTTGCAATATGAAAGTAATGTGTTTAACTTTAAAGAGAAAAGATTGTTTAAAACTGGGTTTTACTTTCAAAATTTGTAGTTAAATCATGGCTTTTTGCTTTGTGGATGCTGATAATTATAAAAGCATTTGCTTCTAACTTTAAAAGAACATAAGGTAACTTTAAAAAAACCAATAAAAAGATTTCATTAGAAAGTTCTTTCTCAAGAAATGGCCAATAACCTTGCCTTATAAAAAATGTTCTGTCTTTACTTCAATACAAGAAGCTAAGATCTTAAATTTTTCGATATATATTGTTTATAGAATTTTATTATAGGCCTTTCCTCTTAACAATGGGCTTTTAAATTTTTTAAGTAAATGATTTTCAAAAGGTGTTAAGATAAATTATTTGTCTAATACACTGCTTTAAGCTTGCCACAAGAGGATTTAAGCTTCTGCTGTTCTCAAGGTAAAGGCAAAATAAATATAAAGAGACATAACTTGAAGAAAGCTACTGTAAGTATTTGTCAACAAGATTATGACAGACTACAACCGCTAAGTTACCCACAGACAGATGTTTTTCTAGTATGTTTCTCAGTAGTATCTCCATCCTCATTTAAAAATGTGAAAGAAACATGGATGCCTGAGATAATTCATCACCGTCCAAAGACTCCTTTCCTGCTTGTTGGAACCCTCATGGATCTCCACAATGACCCCTCTACTATTGAGAAACTTGCCAAGAACAAACCGAAGCCTATTACTCCAGAGACTGCTGAAAAGCTGGCGCAGGATCTGAAGGCTGTCAAGTATGTGGAGTGCACACCCCTCACACAGAAAGGCCTACAGAATGTGTTTGATGAAGCAGTGTTGGCTGCCCTGGAGCCTCCAGAACTGAAGAAGAAAGAGTCACAGGTGTGTGCTGCTCTGACGGCCTCCAGAGCCCTTTCTGCACAGCTGCTGTTGTCATCATACTAAAAGCAATGTTTAAGTCAAACTGAAGATTAAAAATTAAAATTCTTTTCTGCAATAATGACAAACGCCAGCACCCATCCACACACACTCCTGGGAGGCAAGGCCCACTAGCATGCTCCCCTTGACCTTCCAGTAATAGTTCATTTTGAGGAGCTGGAGAGATGGCTCAGCAGTTAAGAGTACTGATTGCTCTTCCAGAGGTCCTGAGTTCAATTCCCAGCAACCACATGGTGGCTCACAATCATCTGTAATGGGATCTGATGCCCTTTTCTGGGGTGTCTGAATACAGCAACAGCGATAGTGTACTCACATATATAAAAAATAAATAAATCATTAAAAATTAGTTAAGTTTGAAGAATTATGTATTGTCTGAAAAGCAATGAGTGCTAGAGATTGTTTACTTGTTTTTTTAAAAAATCAACAAAAATCCCCACAAATATTTTGTTTTGTTTTGTTTAAAACCAAGGCATGCTTGTGTTGACTCTAACAGACTAATTCAAGTTGTCAAAGCTGCTCCCTGGTTCCATTTTGGAGAGCAATCTGGGGCATCTTGGTGTCTTCTGTTTCAGTTTTGTTTTGTTTTTTCTCAACCCTTCTCTCCTTTTGGGGGTGTGTGTGGTTGTTTCTTAAACTTGCATTTTAAAATTTGTTAACCAAGGAAAGCCTGTGTCAGGGTAGAACAGATTATTTCCACATTCCACCCCTAGGCCTAGTTTAGCTAATGTGTCCCCACCTGGTGCTCTTAGGAAGGAGTACAGCAATGCCTGGTTTAATAACATACTCCATCTTGGAAGTTGCCTTTTCTATCCACCCTTGAGTGGATCCAGGCTTTGATGGAACGCATGACGCTGGGTGGATGCTGTGATGCCCTCTTTCTAGGATGCAGTCTACATGTGACTGTGACTTTCAAGGGTATTAGTTTGCCATTTGCTGATCTGGGGAGAGGGATAATGTCTAACTTCCTTCACTGATAAGTGAGGGAAAAAAGTACTGTGCCCTTTGAAATACACCAAATGGATAGAGTTCCTAATTTTAAAAAGAAGTTCTTTTTGCCTGTCAGTTACTTTGTTACACACATGCACTTAGCATAGGTTTACAACTCACTGTAGTGTTCCTGGAGTAAGCTGAAGACCTGGAACCTAGGGTTCCTTAAGGGATGGTGTTAGGAAACACACCATTACTGATGACGGACATCTCCTCTCAGGTGATGAGGTTATAGGCCTGCTTCATTAAGAAACTATGAGCGTTGGGGTGGGGAGCAAACTTTCAACCAACACGGGGGCCAGTCAGGGATTTCCCCTTTTGTTCTTCCATGCCCACGAGGAACCCTTGAACAACTGGTTGAAGCTCTCTCAAGAAAATTGGTGACAGCCTCATGACTCTAAGTGTTAACAGAGACTTTATCAGATTGTTCTGTTTGCAGGCTCCAGTTTTTAAAAATGTTTAGGTAATCTCCTTCCTCAGTCCTGATCATGTGGATTCATTAGTGCCGATAAAATGCTTTTTTGTGTCTCCACTCTTTGTATACGAATTCTTTTCAGGTGTATTAAGCAAACAAAACCCTTCACAAAAAAGAACAACACATCACCTATCAGTCTCCCTGTTGAACACACGTACAGTAATTCTGAATAAAATACTCGCAAACAGAAATAGCAACACATCAAAAATATCATTCAACACAATCCAGTTGAATTCACCGCAAGAGCAAAAGGATAATTCAACCTGCACAAGGAAATGAGTGTCATATACTTCATAAACAGACTTGAGAGAAATGACACAGTCACTTCAATTGATGCAAGAGGGGACCTTAACAAAATCCAACGTCCATTCATGAGGAAAGCCTTGAAGAGACTAGGAAACAAGGGAGCGTAGTGAAGGGTTTGTATGACAAACCTGTAGTCAGCATCATGCTAAATCAAGCATTTCCATTAAGATCAGAAACAATGCAAATATGTCCACTCTGTCTACTACTGCTCAGTGTAGTGGCTGAAATCTCATTACTGCAACTAAGTAGAAGTAACTTAATGCGATATGAATAGGAAAGGCAGGATCAAAACATCTTTATTTCCAGACGATATACACAAAAGAGATCCTATTGTGTGGGCCACGGAGAGGGATCAGTGACTAAAGCCCCTGCTACCAAGCTTGATGACCTGAGTTCAATACCTGGGTTGGGGAGGAGTTCAATCCATGGTGGACAGTGAGAACTAGCTCTTACAGGTCATCCTCTGACCCCTGTATGCCTATGGTAACACAGGAGTGCCTATACATGCACACCCAAAATAAATAAATTCAATTAAAAAATAACTAGAAAGACTTTAATGAGATTTAAAAAAAAACCCTTAGAGTTCATAAACACGTTCAGCAGAGTAGTAGGAGTCAAACTTAACCTGCATGCCAATGAGAAACAGACTGAGAAAGAGATCAGGGAAACAATTCCATTTCCAGTGACAGCAAAACAAAACAAGCAAACACATAGAACAAACATAACCAAGGAAGTGAAATGCCTTAACAATGAGAACTGTAAAGACACTGGAAGAAGGGAACTCCTAGAGAGAAGATATTAAAAGGTCAAAGGCCGCCATGTTCTCTCATGAACTGGAAGGATCGATACCGCTACCACTAAGATGCCTATGTCAACAAGAGCAGGCTACAGAGTCAGTGCAATCCCCATAAAACTTTCAAGCAAAAGTGTAAACTACCATCGATCTCACAGCTTCAGAAGGGTGATTCTAACTGTAGAGTTCATTCTGGCGTATATTGAGTCTGATGAATTTGGTGTGTGATGTTTTATTTGTGAGTTTTCTTTTTAGAGAAATACAGCTTATAATGATAAAGAATATCTTTCTTCAAATTGTCTCTGTGAGGTTTGGTACTACAGTGATGAAACACCGTGATCAAAGCAACTTGAAGAGAAGAGGGCTTATTTGTTTGTTTGGTTGGTTTTTCACTCATAGTTAACACTTTGTTTTCAAAAGCAATGAGGGTAGAAACTGAAGCAGGGCAGGAATTAGGAGATGGAGCTGATGCAGAGACCATGGAGGGATGCTACTAACTGGCTTGCTCCCCATGCTGGCTCAGTCTTCTTTCTTATAGAACCCAGGACCACTAGCCTGCGACTGGAACCCCTTCCCCTACCTGGATTGCCTGGTTGGACCTCAGCAGAGAGGAGGGTCCTAGCCTTGCTAGGATCAGATATCCCAGGAAGGAGTGGTACCCAGTGGGGACGCTTCCCCTTCTCTGAGAGAAGGGAAGGACAGAATTAGGGGTGGGGATTTGTAAGGGCAAGACTAGGAAGACAGGAGGGAAGGGGATGTAAGTGAATTTAAAAAAAAAATATTGGGAATAAAACAACTCCAGACAGAGCAAAGACTGAACATAAGACATAAAACTCTGAAACTGCAGGAGGAAAGAGCAGGTCAAAGTAGACAGTGAGGGAGAGTGAAAGTTGAGCTAAAAGACTCACAGGACATGGAAAAGGAATAGAGACCAAGGGGGGGGGCATTAAAAGGTTTGGGTTGGAGGCGGGGAGGGAAACGGGGTGAGGACCAGATGTGGAGCAGCAGGAGAGGGCTGGGAGAGACTAGAAATCAGTGCTGGAAGGGGGCGTCTCTGGGTGAGCTGCAGACCTGGGATGGCCCTGTGTGTGGTGGGGAGGGGAAGGATCCCAGCAGTCTATGCAGGTGACCCTAGCTGAGACTCTCAGCAGCTGGGCATATGGAGCCTGAAGTGTCCACCTCCTGTACCCAGGCAAGACTTCCAGTGGATGGAGGAGAATGTGAACCCATCCACGAAGCCGTTGATCCAAAATTTGTTCTTCTTACAAAATGTGCAGGAATAAAGATAAAGCAGGGATTAGGGAATAGCTAATGACTGACCCAGCTTGAGACCCAGCGCGAGTGAGATCCCTGACTATAATGATGTTCTGCTGTGCTTGCAGACAGGATCCTGGCATAACTGTCCTCTGAGAGGCTTCATCCAGCAGCAGATGGAAACAGATGTAGAGACCCACTGCCAACCATCAGACTGAGCTCAGGGAGTCCTCGGAGGAACTGGGGGAAGAACTGAGGGAGTCAGAGGGGTCAAGAACTCTACAAGAAGACCTACAGAATCATCTAACCTGGGCCCATGGGGGCTTGCAGAGACTGAGCACCAACCAAAGATCTAGGCCCCCTACACATTTGTAGCAGATGCATACCTTGGTCTTCATATGGGTCGCTAATAGTTGAAGCTTGGGCTCTTTGTGACTCTGTTGCCTGTCATTAGATTCACTTCACTAACTGCCAGCCTTCAGTTGGAGAAGATGCACTGAGCCCTAATGAGACTTGATGTGCCAGGCTGGGTTAGTACCCCTTCTCTGAGGAAAAGGGGAAGGGGTAACGGAAAGAGAGGGGTTGTGAAGGTGGGACTAGGAGCAGAGGAGGGGGGGGAACTGTGATCAAGATGTAAAGTGAATAAATTAATTAATGAAAAAAGGCTTAAAGGGATAGAGGCAGCAGAGGGGTGACAAAGATAAGGGGGGGGGAGAATCCTTTACTTTTTTTGGAAAGGCCATAATGATAGCAAATACTTGGTATACTGAATTTTGTTTAAATTAAAAAAAAATGTAGCCCTAGCTGAATTGAAACTCACTATATAGACCAAGCAGGCTTTGGACTCACAGAGATCCTTCTGCATCCACCTCTAGAATGCTGGGATTAGGGATGTGAGCTACTATACCAAGCCTATACACTAATTTAACACCATTTTAAATGCTAAGTAAAAATAATCAGTATTACTTAGATGCCTAGGTAGCATATGGAGAAATGTTTGTTCCTATCTTATACCATATAGAAAAGCTAGATCACTGTGAATCACAGATATAAACCAAAGGTAAAACTACAAAGATCTTTTAAAGACAGAAAATATCTTCATACTAGGAGTAAGCAATATTTTATTAGAATAGATATGAAAAGTAATAACTAGAAAACATCAATAGAGTTGATCAAAAAACAAGATAGTTCAGCAGAAGACACAATTAAGAAAACATTTGCACACATCAGACACGGTGGGATGCTGAGGCAGGAGGATCAAGGGTTCCAGACCAACCTAGACACAGTAAGACCTCAACTCAAAAGAAATGTGTGAACCACAAAAGGGAGGCTATGTATACTTCACATAGCTGAAGAAGGTCAGATTGCTAAACAAATAAGGAACTCGACATGTTTTCTTAAGCAATGACAATAATGGATATAAAATGTCTGCGTGGACAATCTTCAAAGGAAAATATAGAAGTGACCAGGAACAAAATGAAAACAGTGCTCAGCATCCGATAGTCCAGAAATGCAAATTAAAGTGAGTCACCCCCACACCTACCAGGGTAGCTAAAACTCAAAACTGTCAACACTAAATGTGGGCAAGGCCAGGGTGCAATGGACACAACACCTTTGTAAAGTGTCTGCCCAGTTCTTATAAAAAACTAAACGCATCTCTGTGGTGTGATCCAGCAGCCCTGACCTCAGGTGTTTACCCAATGAGTAAAAGAAATGGATACAAAAGTCTTGTCCCTGACAGTAACAACTTTATTTGTTAAGGCTCAAAATGGAAACAGCCTTGCTGACTGTCAGCAGGAAAGATGGCTTCTTGTGCAGTAAAATGCTCCTTTGGGGTAACAGGGAACCTAGTCAGTGAACCTCATTTTGTGCTTCCTCTATGTCTATTTTCAACATAGGTCTGACTTTCTTCTGACCAGAAGCACGGCTCAGTCAATCTTCACATAATTTCCATTCCTCTGCCTCCGTCCCCATAGCTTCCTTAAACAACTGCCTTCTGGTGAGGGCCTCCCTGTGGACCACATGCAGATGGTCTGCTTAAATCATCTCCTGATCCCCACATCTTCCAAGACCTTGCAGATATGATGTAGAGACCACCTTTTGGTGTCTAGTGTGACCCCATAGAACATGTTCCCTACTAGGTCTCAGGAAACTTGTTTGGAAATGATCTAGTCTCCAATGAAGTCTTTGGCCCTGGGACCCCTTACTCTCTGCCTCTGGCTCTCTGCCCATTAGTGGAGCACACAGGTCCCTAGGTGGCTCCTCTTTACCTGTTGACCCTGTGAGGTCCAGCTCCCTCTCTTTAAGTTCTGTGGATGACACACTCCTGCCATGCTGCCTTTCCAAGGCCACGCTAAACTCATACACAAAATCCGCCACACCAACCCCAGTAATCTGCGTGACAAGTTTCAGAGACTGAGGCATTAGACTTTAAAAGAAGGACGTCTCTTGGAATCAGTTGTGGTAATCTTGGCTGGAGCAGACCTACTGAGCCGTAGTTCTCATGGCAATTTTTCTGTTTGGTTCTCTTCCATTCCTTTTCTTAGTTACAGGTTCCTGGTAGCCTAGACCATGATCTTAAGCAAGAAGAATGGGTAAGAAACCATTGCTTGAGATGGGGCAGCAAACATGACCTAATCTCTGGGGAAACCAAAGCTTTACTCTTCTTTTTTTTTTATTTGATATATTCTTTATTTACATTTCAAATGATTTCCCCTTTCCAGGATCCCCCCTTCCCAAAAGTCCCATAAGCCCTCTTCCCTTGCCCTGTTCCCAAATCACCCCTTCCCATTTCCCTGTCCAGGTATTCCCCTACACTGCTGCATTGAGCCTTTCCAGGACCAGGGACCTCTCCTTCCTTCTTCTTGGACATCATTTGATATGTGAATTGTGTCTTGGGTATTCTGAGCTTCTGGATTAATATCCACTTATCAGTGAGTGCATACCATCTGTGTTCTTTTGTGATTGGGTTACTTCACTTAGGATATTTTCCAGTTCCAACCATTTGCCCACAAATTTCATGAATTCATTATTTAAATAGCTGAGTAGTATTCCATACTGTAAATATACCACATTTTCTGTATCCATTCCACTTTACTTTTAAATAATTTACAAAATTATTATGATAGATAAAAACTTTCTCAACAATAAAATATCATAGGACTACATGTGTGTCACCAGAGGTGAGTTTTGGTATATGGTAAAGAAAGTCTTAATTAGAGAAAGTTAATCGCAGGCGGTGGTGGCCCTTGCCTTTAATCCCAGCACTTGGGAGGCAGAGGCAGGCAGATTTCTCAGTTCGAGGACAGCCTGGTCTACAGAGTGAGTTCCAGGACAGCTATGGCTACACAGAGAAATCCTGTCTCGAAAAAACAAAAACAAAAACACAACAAAACAAGAAAATTAAAATAGTTTAAATGTATGTGTTGAAGATTTATAAAAAAAATCAGGCATTAGATGTTAAATAATAATTAACCATATGGGGCAGGAAAGTTAGTTCAGCAGTTAAGAGCACTGACCATAAAGATTTATTAACCTGTTCTTAGGAATATGCCACTAGCCTTGGATGACTGCCCTACTGAGTACATCCTTTAAGAATTTTAATATTTTGATGATTTATATTATTAATAATGATGTTACCTGTTCTGTTTATGGTTCACTGAACATGTAGTGTCAGAGTCGTAATGCTCAGATGATTTTTGTATTTTACTGTGCCAAATGATTTTTGTTGGTATTAGTGATTGTTTTGCTGGATACGGTTTCTAAGAGTTGTTATGTTTGGTTTTTAATGTATGAAATCCTCTACTTGAGAGCTACAAAATACACTCAGATTCAAACTGCCTCTGTGTTTGTTTCTGTTTGTCACCACCAAATCTTTACCCACCTAGACTTCGAGGACCCTCAACCCAAGGGCCCCTATACCCAACTGGGGGAGTCCGTGGCAGAAACCTAACTCCTTTCCAGACCAACACTGTCCTGGAGCCTGGCTCCTTCTCAAAGACATCAGCTATATTACATTTGCAGAAAGCCTAGCAAGGAATGGGCATATCTACCCTGCCATTCTCAGCAACAGTGGAACATCAGAAAGAGGAGACAGCTCCCGGGGTGCTTCAGTGTAATTGGATGTTGGGGACATTGTCCCAGAGGGATAAGAAGTTTCCCAACTGTTCCATTCCGTTTGTAAACTTTTAATCACTCAAGGGAGTGCAGGACTCCCATGTATAGCACTGGTTTCAAATCAACATCCCTTTGTATTGGTGCTCATTAGGAGATTCTGCCTGAAATAGAACGGAGATCAAATGTGGAAGACAAACTTTGAGCCTTTTCTTCATATCAGAGGTGGCATCTTCCTGCATGGGCCCCTTAAACCTCTGCAGCTATTTCTGGCCTGGAACTTCCTTAGCTTCAAGTAGCCCTTCTCAATAGATTTCTGAATAAGGTAAGTAAGGATTCCCATAAAAGCTAACTTCAACCTCTCATTAGCATGTCAGTATTCCTAGTGTTTGACTTGACTTTATACAGACTGTACTTAAGAAGAAAATAAATGAAGCAGTTTCAAGGGTATGACCAAGGCTGGGGGCCCGATTGGACCCCTCTGGGATCTGAGAAAACTGAGAGTCAAGAGACTTATAAAGTCTGTTAGCCTGAGTTCCCGGGCGCACCCCACTTGGTAGACTGGCCTGTAACTGAGAAGGTTCCCATCTCACGGTGACCTTCCACAAGCTCAGGCTGTTGAAGGAGGAGAAAGACACAATCATATGCGTGAGAGAATGCTGGCTCCTTACATGTGGAGAATTTCCTGATGTTCCACAGTTCTACAAACATACAGCAGGCTGATTGGGAATTTACTGAGCTCTTTCACAACCAGGAACTGAAAGGCAGTGTGCCAGTGTTGTTCAGGGAAGGATCTAGAATGGGACAGAAGGTTGACAAAATTTTTTATGGGTAGAGTTAGTGTTGCAGTAGAAGTCTGGGTGACAGGCTGACTCAAAGTCTCAAGGACTCTCATATCCATTGAGGCCTGTGGATGCCTATCCAGAAGGAAAGAAAGCTAGCAGTATGACATCACACACACACACACACACACACACACGTCTAAAAGAACTAGGTTCCCAGGAATCCATTGTGGAACCATTGTGGATTACTGGGGCCTCCCCTCAATTTATCTTCAGGAAAAACTATTGGGGACATGTCAGAATTTTCAGAGTATAAAGTCACCTAGGAAGACACCCCCTGCTTTGTTAAAGCTCTCTCTATACAACCTTCCCTTTCCCTTAAAGACACAGTGGAATACTCTATCAGTAAGAGAGCTTCTATGAGGTCCCTTTTCACCAATGCCCTTTGCTGAACTCCTAAGTTCTTCCTCTCTACTAAGGCAGTAAGTCCGCCTAAGATCAACCATGGGTCCTTGAGATCATCTTAGCAACCATTACACCCACACACTGGCTGATCAACAAGCATTTTTATGCTTGGATATTCAGACATAGTGAGTAAATAAATGGAGCATGGATGGATGGATGGATGGATGGATGGATGGATGGATGGATGATGGATGGATGATGGATGGATGACAAGTCAGTGGGCAGAAACAATGGGGCTGGTGGTTACTAGAACCAAATGGATAGAAACAAGGTGTGTTTTATCTGAGAAGGACCTGGATCAAAGCTATCGTTTTGGCTGTGTGGTGGCTTACAACTATAATCCCAGCACGCAGGAGGCTAAGGCAGGAGGATTGCCATGAGTTTCAAGGCAAGCCAGGGTAGCCTGAATAAGACTCAGAAAACAAACGAAAACAAACAAACAAACAAGATAGAAACAGAATGGAAAGAGAAAGGAAAGGGAAGGAAGGAGAGGAGGAAGAGAGGGAAACAGGGAGGGAGAGATATATAGAGAGGCAACTTATGTCTCTAACATCTGTCACAAAGCAGGGGTAACATGAAATACATTTAGTCACTTCACTGAGTGACAGGTGAGCTGTTATATAGGACACAACATGAACACAGTGACAGTTTTGGGTGTCATTTTATTGATCAGATGCATTCAATTAACCAGATTGGTGATGTTGGCATCTTTAACTCACAATCATCGATACTGATTTTGTTGCTTGTCTCCTTGCAAGAACCCCTGCTGTGGGCTTTCAGAACCATCTTCTGATCACTGGGGTTGCAGGCCTGATGTCCTGGCCCTGTGGGAAACAAAAGATGTCAGACTCAGACCAAAGCATTTGCTTCAGTTAACAGAAGAGACAGCATGGAAAGTAACAACCACACCTCCTCCCCTGTGTCCCACTTCATCCTCCTGGGCCTCTCTGCCCACCCCAAACTGGAGAAGACCTTCTTCGTGCTCATCCTGCTGACCTACCTGGTGATCCTGCTGGGCAACGGGGTCCTCATCCTGGTGACCGTCCTCGACTCCCACCTGCACACACCCATGTACTTCTTCCTGGGGAACCTCTCCTTCCTGGACATCTGCTACACCACCTCCTCAATCCCCCTTGTTCTGGACAGCTTCCTGACCCCCAGGAAGACCATCTCCTTCTCAGGTTGTGCCGTGCAGATGTTTCTGTCCTTTGCCATGGGATCCACAGAGTGTGTGCTCCTGGGCATGATGGCGTTTGATCGCTATGTGGCCATCTGCAACCCCCTTAGATACCCAGTGGTCATGAGCAAGGCTGCCTATGTGCCCATGGCCACCAGCTCCTGGGTGGCTGGAATGACTGTCTCCATGGTTCAAACATCCCTTACAATGAAGCTGCCCTTCTGTGGGGACAATGTCATCAATCATTTTACATGTGAGATCCTGGCTGTCCTGAAACTGGCCTGTGCTGATATCTCCATCAATGTGATCATCATGGGGGTGACAAATATAATCTACCTGGGGGTCCCTGTCCTCTTCATCTTTGTCTCCTACATCTTCATCCTCTCCACCATCCTGAGGATCCCCTCTGCTGAGGGGAGGAAGAAGGCCTTCTCCACCTGCTCTGCCCACCTCACCGTGGTGATCTTCTTCTACGGGACCATCCTCTTCATGTACGGGAAACCCAAGTCCAGGGACCCCCGGGGGACAGACAAGCAGGACCTCGCAGACAAGCTCATCTCCCTCTTCTATGGGGTGCTGACCCCCATGTTGAACCCCATCATCTACAGCCTGAGGAACAAGGATGTGAGGTCCGCTGTGAGGAACCTGGTGATCCTTAAGAAAAGCTTCTTCTAGTAGTGTTGGTAGGTCAGATATTCCCCTTGTTCTTGCTTCTTAGCTGTGCACACCCACAGTTGTGTACTCGAAAGGAGCTGCATGGGACATGTGGCTATCTGAAAATGGTATTCCACATGTACCGGAAAACAGAACATAATTAAAATGTTGAAACCTAAGATCTGCTGGGCTGTGACTTAAAGGACAGAAATGGCTGTGCTTGTAAAAAACAGGGGTAGGGTGAGGATATCATTTTCTGATATGCAAGTTGGAATTCACCTTTCTAAGTAGATTGCTACTCTCTTTGGGGAAAAGAAACACACACATCCTGTGATATCTGAAACTGCATCATGGCTTCAGGAGCTCAGGGGTGTGTGCTCCTCTTTAACTGGGCCAAACCAGTGTGATCTCTCCCCTCCTATGTGATTGTACCTTTCCCTTTGAGCACAAAACTCATGCATACCCTTCAGAGCCCAGTGAATAGGACACAGCAACAACTCTGGATAAATTCCAACTTCTTATTCATAAGCTGACAGTATTTTAAATTTATTTTACTTTTTGTTTCTGTGGATTTATGTGTGTGACTGCATTTTTGTATGTTTGTATGTGTGTGTTTTGTGTTGGGGTATGTGTGCACACACCTGCTTGCCCTTGCCTTTAGAGCCAGCAAAGGGAGCCAGGCCTACTGGGGCTGGAGTTGCAGGCAGTTGTGAGCCTCTGGCCTTGGGTTCTGGGTCCTCTGCCAAAGAGCAGCAAGTACTTCAAACCACTGAGCCACCCCTCCTTCTCCTAAACACCAACAATATATAAACAGTGAAGCAGAGAGGTTGAGAAGGTGCTGGTGGAAGACAGATTTCAGAGACTTTCTCCAAAATGTAAAACAAATGTCAGTCTTGTGACTATTATAATTAAGGGATCTGGGAACTAACCAGGGTGCATCCCAATGTTTCCATCCTAACAGGGCAGGTCTGAAGAAGAAGATAGAACGAGTTTAGAACCTGACTGTGGTGTGGATGTAAAATGTCCCCTATAGGCTCATGTCTTTGAATACTTGGTCCCCAGATGGGGTGGGGTTTGTAGAAACTTCGGAAGGAGTCAAGGGGAGGCAAGTCACTGTGGAGAGGCTAGATTGGAGGGCTATAGCTTGGCTCTGAGCTCAGCCAGAGTACCCCATGTTCCAGAGTGCTAACATGATGTAACTAACCATCTCCCTCAGACTCCCGTTACTCTGGCTAGAGGTGGCTTCTGCCCCGTTGCCTTCCCAACCACAGTGGACTGTACCTCCTCAAACTGTGAGCTAAAATGAATGCCTCTTATGTGCTGGAAATTCCAGCTGTTTGGGAGACTGATGCAAGAAGATTGCAAGTTCAAGACCAGTCTGGGCTACTTAGTAAGAGAACTTGTCTCCAAATAAAGTTGAAAATTACGAAATAAGTGTGATGGTAAAGAGGCTGGTGGTGCAGTTCAGTGGTAAGAGTACTTGCCTGGCTAGCTGGGGTGAGGCTCAGGAACAGCCCCAAGCACTGGGGAAACAGTAGCTCAAATAACACTTCCTTATTCCTGGGGTTGTTTCTGACAGGTATTTTGTCACAATGACAAGCAAGCTAACAGAGGCTCACAGTGTGAAAACAGGGCTACATTTTGGGTGACCCCCTTTTTCCCTCTTCCCTGATCCCCTTGAAGTATGACTTAAAACTTTAGGAAAGTGGGAGAAAGAGTCCAGTCAATTACCTCCCAGAACTGACCATGATCTGCCACAGTCCTGCTCATCCACACTCCAAAGACAGCATCTTCCTCTGCCTGCCCCCACGGCGTGCGGAAAGTGTGGAGAAGTCAATCCCAGGGCTTTGCATAAGCTGGGCAACCACTCTACCACTGAGCTAAGTCCCTGCCTCACTTGTCCCTCTCCTGGGTTATTTTGATGCAAATCCCAGAGGGTCAGTCTCTATATAAATCTTCCAGTATCCCTCTCCAGTATTGGTGCCATGGTGCTAGCTTTATGTCAAGTTTACCAAACCTGTAGTCATCTGAGAGGAGGGGAGCTCAACTGAGAGAATGCCTTCATAAGGTCCGGCTGTAGGCGGGCCTGTAGAGCTTTCTCCTAGGTAGAGATCGATGCTGACAGGCCCAGGCCACTGTTAATGGAACCAGCCCTGAGCTGGTGGTCCTTGGGTCTGTGAGGAAGCAGGCTGAGCCAGCCATGAGGAGCTAGCCAGTAAGCAACACCCCAAGGCATCAGCTCCGGTCTCCAGGTTCCTGCTTGTTTGAATTCCTGCCCTGACTTCCCTGATGAACAACTATATGAAAGTGTAAGCAGAATATACATATACATGTATACATAGATCCATGTATACATAGATAAGTATATATACTTATATACATGTATACATATTCATATATACATATGTATGTATATATGCATATATACTTACGTACTGACTGGTTTTGTGTCAACTTGACACAAGCTGGAGTTAACACAGAGAAAGGAGTTTCAGTTGGGGAAGTGTCTCCATAAGATCCAGCTGTGGGGCATTTTCTCAATTAGTGATCAAGGGGGGGGAGGGCCCCTTGGGTATGGTACCACCTCTGGACTGGTAGTCTTGGGTTCTATAAGACAACAGGCTGAGCAAGCTAGAGGAAGCAAGCCAGGAAGTAACATCCCTCGACAGGCTCTGCATCAGCTCCTGCTTCTGACCTGCTTGAGTTCCAGTCCTGACTTTCTTTGGAGATGAACAGCAGTGTGGAAGTGTAAGCTGAATAAACCCTTTCCTTCCCAAATTCTTGGTTCTGATGTTTGTGCAGGAATACAAACCCTGAAAAAGACCATATATATAGTTTATATACATACTATACATACATATATGTATACATATACACACATATATACATATACACCCCACTTGTTCCATTATTTTTTGTGAGACTCATGTAACCCAGGTTGGCCTCAACCTGATCCTCCTGCCTCAGCCTCCAAAGTGCTGAATCACAGTCGTGTACCAGCACACTCTGCACCAGAACTGTCTGATCTGCTTTATTTCAGTCTGTCTGACTGAACTCGGAGCAGCATAAGTTACATATGATGACTACTCTCAATCTACACGCTTCTCCGTCCTTTGGTCCTGTTTCCCCACCCTCCCTTCCTTCTGCTTCCCTCCCCCCTGGTCCCACAACTTGCCCATGTCCCTATTAACTATTTGAAGAAAACAGTTGCCACCTAAAAACACTATAAAAATTTTCATGTCTCCATTTCCTGGTGACATCTATGTGTTGTCTGTGTCTCTATTTTCCATAGATTAGTAACTGGATCTATAAATGGAGGGTTTTTTATTTAAGTATAGTTATAGGTACCTGGCTCCCCAAAATGTGCAGGTCCGTGGTGGCTTCTTTGACGACTATCTTGTTCTTTAAACTTGCTCAGCTGTCCCCATTGGATGGTCATAGTTCCTCTGCAGAACTGCATACAGCCATTTTCTCTAAGACCCCTTCATTTCCTTTACTGAGGAATGAATGGTAATTTAGAAACCACAACCAGCATGCTAGGGTGCTATTTAGGTTGTCAAAACTTGTCATGATGGAACGAGCTAGAGAAAGAATTCCACAATTGTGTGTAGAATTATATAATATAGAGCTAATATATGGCATTTATAAATTATAGCTCACACGTACATTTACAAGCAAATTATATTCATTACATAGACTATTTTGGAATTATACACACACACACACACATATATATATATGCTGTGTTTGAGCTAACTACATATTCATGTGCCACACGATAATATGCTGCATGTATTACAGCTGATCCTTAAGAGTGTATCAGGCTGAGGACCTCCTGTTTCCTCATGACACCATAGCTGTTGTGATGTTACTCTGTGGTGGACTCTGTCCATGGCTGTAGTGATGCCGCTGCAGACAAGCAGTCATACAGTTCTGACCTGAGAAACCCTACTGATGCTCAGAGGGAAAACAGCCTCCCAGGCTTTGGTGATAGTCCAATGAAGGGTTAATGGCTAACACTAAGCCTCTCTCATTGCCTGGGCTAAGGAGCAGTTATATCATAGACTGACCCTGGATGGCCAGCTGCTGCCTTATTCGGGTATTTGTGTATTTTTCATTAATTAATTTACTTATTCTCTTTATATCCTAATCACAGCCACCCTCCTCTCTGTCCTTCCATATAAGATCTTCCCCTCCACTCTCTCCTCTCCTCTGAGAAGAAGGAATTGCCCCCTGGTATCACCCCACCCTGACCCATCATGTCACTGCAGGACTAGGTGTTTCCTTTCCCACTGAGGCCAGACAAGGTGGCCCAGTTAGGGGAACAGAATCCACAGGCAGGCAACACATTCATGTGTTGAGGACTCGCATGAAGACCCAGCTGCACATCTGCTACATATGTGCTGGGGGTTTAGGTCCACCCATGCTTGCTCTTTGGTTGGTAGTTCAGACTCTGGGAGCCCCCAAGAGTCCAGGTTAGTTGACTCTTTGTCTTCTCGTGGAATCCCTATTCCCTTTGGACCCCTCAATCCTTTCTCCAACTCGTCCACAAGACTCCCTGAACTCCATCTGATGTTTGGCTGTGGGTCTCTGCATCTGTTTCCATTGGTTCCTGGGTGGAGTCTTTCAGAGGACAGTTATGTTAGGCTTTTGTCTGAAAACATAACAGAGTATCATTAATAGTGTCAGGGATTGGTTCTTGCTCACAGAATGAATGGGTCTCAAGTTGGGAAAGTCATTGTTTGGACATTTCTTCCATCTCTGTTCCATCTTTATCTCTGCACATTTGTAGGCAGGACACCTTTTAGGTGGAAGGTTTTCTAGGTGGGTTGCTGTCTTTATCCCTCCACTGGGAGTCCTGCCTGGTGACAGAAGGTGGCCCCTTTAGGCTTCATATCCAATACTGCTAGGAATCTTAGTTAGAATCACCCTCATAGACACCCTGAGGCCTTCTTCCTCACCCCAGTTCTCTGGCACATCCTGGAGATGCTTTCTCTGCCCATTGTCCATTTCTGTCGTACTCCCAACCCCCTCCCTTCTCTTGATCCCCCCATTCACCTCTCTATTTCCTCCCCATCCAGTCACCTCCCCCCATTCACCTCCAATGTCTATTTTATCTCCCGTTCTGATTAAGATTCAAACAATCTCCCTTAGGCCATCCTTGTTGTTTGGCTTCTTTAGGTTTCCTGTACTTTATGGCTAATATCCACTTATAAGTGAGTAAGTACCATGCATTTCCTTTTGGGTCTGGATTACCTCACTTAGGTGGTGTACTGGCTGGTTTTGTGTGTCAACTTGACACAGGTTGGAGTTATCACAGAGAAAGGAGCTTCAGTTGGGAAAGTGCCTCCATGAGATCCAGCTGTGGGGCATTTTCTCAATTAGTCATCAAGTGGGGAGGGCCCATTGTGGGTGGTACCACCTTTGGGCTGGTGTTCTTGGGTTCTATACGAGAGCAGGCTGAGCAAGTCAGTAAGGAACATCTCTCCATGGCCACTGCATCAGATCCTGCTTCCTAATCTGCTTGAGTTCCAGTCCTGACTTCCTTTTGTGATGAACAGCAAGGCAGAAGTGTAAGCTGAATAAACCCTTTCCTCCCCAACTTGTTTCTTGGTCATGATGTTTGTGCAGGAATAGAAACCCTGACCAAGACAAATTGGTACCAGGAGTGGGGTATTCCCGTGACAACCTGACCATGTTTTGGGGAAGACTGTGGAAGGATTTTGGAACTTTGAGCTAGAAAAGCCATTAGGATATTAAGAGCTCTGTGGAAAGTTCTGTAGGAACTTGGAAGACAATGTTACGAACAGTGCAGAAAATGGAGACCTGGCTTGTGAAATTTCAGAGGGAAGATTAGACTCTTAAAGGGGCCATGTTTTTATTGTGAAGACTCTGTGGTTTTGGTTAGCTGCGGCTGAAGAATTAGCTGTGATTAACAAGATACCAGAACCACTAAAGCGAAACCTTTGTGTTACTACTGATACTGGTTAGCTGGAGCTAAGAAATTAGCGGTGATTAAGAAGAGACCAGCACCTCTGCGGTGAAATCTTCTGGGAAGTGTTTTCTGAGAGCACAGAGGCTGTGTTCCAGAGATAGCCACAGTTGTATTTTGTGCTGTGGCTGGACTTGGTACTGTGTAAGAGTCACCCAGATGGCTCTGGTTTTGAAGACATGAAGGGATCATGAAGAGCAGCTGAGGCTCTTGGCAGTGAGAGGCCATGGAAGGCCATTGGTGAAGGTGCAGCCTCAGTTGCAATTGATGGCCCAGGACTTGAATGGGTCATGCATAGGAGCAGAGGCTTGTCACCATGAAGAGAGCCTATGAGAGGCTATTGGTGAAGCCTAATTACAGTGGAAGATAGCAGTGTTTTGGAGATGCCAGTACCATGCGATGACTACCAAGAACAGCAGCAGTGGAGTACAGGCAGATGGAGCCTAGAAGACAAACTGTGTGCTACAAAGGGCAGAGCAGGAGAAGTGACCCAAATCCTTGGAGTAGCCTGGAAGATCGTGAGTTGGATCCCAAACATTGAACCATTGGAGTTTGAATTTTCCTTTTGGTTGTGGCTGTGCCCTGATATGTTTCCCTCTTGAAGGAAGAAAGCATTTTAGTGGAGCCCACAGTTAAGAGACTTTGAACTTTTAAAAGACGTTGAATTTTAAAGATATTGGACATTTTAAGGTGATTGAACTTTTAATATGTAAAGACTGTGGGACTTTTAGAGTAATTTAGATCTTGGGGATGAATAAGAAAGTAAGGGTTGAGGCTTAATAGTGATGTGTTTGTGTGTCAAGTTGACAAGGGGTCAATTGTACTGGCTAGTTTTGTGTGTCAACTTGACACAGGTTAGAGTTATCACAGAGAAAGGAGCTTCAGTTGGGGAAGTGCCTCCATGAGATCCAGCTGTGGGGCATTTTCTCAATTAGTCATCAAGTTGGGAGGGCCCATTGTGGGTGGTACCACCTTTGGGCTGGTGTTCTTGGGTTCTATAAGAGAGCAGGCTGAGCAAGTCAGTAAGGAACATCTCTCCATGGCCACTGCATCAGCTCCTGCTTCCTAACCTGCTTGAGTTCCAGTCCTGACTTCCTTTTGTGATGAAAAGCAATGCAGAAGTGTAAGCTGAATAAACCCTTTCCTCCCCAACTTGCTTCTTGGTCATGATGTTTGTGCAGGAATAGAAACCCTGACTAAGACAGGATGATATTTTCTTGTTCCATCCATTTGCCTGAAAATTTCATGATGTCCTTGTTTTTAATAGCTAAGTAGTATTCTGTTGTGTAAATGAACTACATTTTCTTTATCCATTCTTCAGTTGAGGAATATCTGGGTTGCTCGCAGGGTCTGGCTATTATGAATAAAGCTGCTGTGGATGTAGTTGAGCAAGTGTCCTTGAGTTATCATGGAGTATCTTTTGGGTATATGCCCTAGAGTGGCATTGTCTTGAGGTAAAACTATTCCCAATATTCTGAGAAATAGCCAACATTCTTTTTCAGAATGGTTGTACCAGTTTGGACTCCCACCAGCAATGGAGAAGTGCTCCCCTTGCTCCACATCCTCTCCAGAATGAGCTGTCACTTGAGTTTTTTTATCTAAGCCATTCCAATTGGCATAAGGTAGAATCTCAGAGTCATTTTGATTTGTATTTCCCTGATGACTAAGGACATTGAGCGTTCCTTCGAGCATTTCTTGGCCATTAGAGATTGTTCTGGTGAGAATTCTGTTTAGCTTTGTGTCCCATTTTTTAATTGGGTTATTTGGGTTGTTGGTATCTAACTTCTTGAGTGAGTTCTTTATATATTTTGGATATCAGCCCTCTATCAGATACAAGTTTGGTAAAGATCTTTTCCCATTCTCCAGGCTGCCATTTTGTCCTATTTACAGTGTCCTTCACCTTACAGAATCTTTTCAGTTTCTTGAGGTCCCATTTATGAGGTGTTGATCTTAGTGCCTGAGATATGAGTTTTCTGGTCAGGAAATTGTCTCCTATACCAATACAGTCAAGACTATTTCTCACTTTCTCTTCAATTAGATTTTGTGTATCCAGTTTTATGTTGAGATCTTTGATCCATTTGGACTTGAGTTTTGTGCAGGATGATAGATATGGATCTATTTGCATTTTTCTACAGGCAGGCATCCAGTTGGACCAACACCATTTGTTGAAGATGTTTTTATTTTTCCATTGTAGCTAAGCCATTAAGAGCTAGGCTCACAACCAAAAATATAAGAATTTGTGGAGAAAGTCCTTTATCCTTTCTTCAAGCACAAAAAATACTATAAATTTCAAAAGCAAAAAGCTTTGTCCTAAAGTGTGTCTATCAGTAAAGAAATTGCCCTTGAGCAGGGGCCATCTCTGACTCTAGTGCCTGTCTTTGGGACCCATTCCTCTTACTGAGCTGCCTCATCTCACCTTAATAGGAGAGCACACATCTAGTCTTACTGCAACTTGATATGCCAGGGCTGGTTGACAACTATGGGAGGCCTCCCATTTTCAGAATGAGAAACAGCAGGGTAGATGGGGAGAGGAGAAGTGGGGAGAGAGGACAGTGAAGAAGAAGAAGGAAAACTGAGCTCGGGATATAAAGAAAATAAAATAATAATATTAATAATGATAATAATGTAATATATTGTTATAAAATAAATATGTGCATAATTATAAATAATTAATAAAAACAAATAAATATATATAGATATAAAGTACATTTTAAAAATCTTCCACTCTTCAAATTAGTTCTAAAGTTAGGGAACAATGGTTCTTCATGTCTGCATGCCCAGATTCTCCTCTTTTCCATGTGCCGCACATCCATTTTAGTCCTGAGACTTTATGATCAACATAGAGTCCACTTTTATGTGCAAGAGAACATGATATACCAAGGAGACATGAAATCATGAGATGGATCTGGCTGTTGCTATTGTAATTTGACAAACGATACACAGCAAACATTTTTATAATTAAAACTACCCTACAGAAATGACATTAAGCATTACAGCCTAAGTGCATTAGCCAATAACATACTCACTCATATTGGCACATACAATGTGTACTGTGTGTAATTGTATGTTCTGTCCTCTTCTGGTGATTGCTATTATAGCACCAAGAATAAATTAATTGTGACTCTGTACTTTCAAAGGCTCTACTTTTCTTAGAAAAAAGGCAGCTCTAGCTTTGTGAACTGCATCAGAGGTTGTTCTAGAGTGTCCAGCCTGCTCCATAGCACAAGCAGGGACTTGTCAGCCTTCATAATCATATGGTCACCTGAGCATGCACAGACACACACACACACACACACACGTTGTTTCTGTTTCTCTGGAGAACCCTGAATAATAAACACACCAAAATATCAGTCATTTACAAAGATTGAATAAAATATGTTCAGACAAATAAGATCATCAATACGCATTTCTCAAAAGTTATTCCAGAATATGTTCCACCAAACAGAAAGAATAAAGCAACAAACAGGAAGATAGCAATAGACAGGAGACTAGTCTGTGACACAGTGCGAAGAGTCCACAGGACTCTGAAAGCAGACACACAGGGAAGGCAAACCAGCCCTGGTACTCCAGAGACAGGCCTCTGTGGGGCTCCGTTCTTCAGACCCTGTTGTCTGGGGTGATCAATGTGAAGTACAGGGCCCCAGACAGCCCAGCCCCCAGTCTCCTTGGCTTAACCATGCACTCACTGAGCTCCTTTCCCTCTCTCTGCCTCACTGAGGGATTTGCAGAGGGTCCCACTCTACCCACACAGAGCTCTGCTCTCATCTCCTCTAGAGGGGAATCATGGGGAGAGCTGGGAAGCAGAACACATGGAGCTAGCCACTCCTCTACTGCTCCTCCCAACCTCAGGTCTGCTCCCTCCTTACACTGCAACCTTGCCTGGTTTACCGGAAAAGGGCTAGTAACATCCCGAATGTATATGTCCAGATGAGTTTTCCCAAACACAGGGGCAAGCATTCCCTTTTCTTAGCAGGCTGACTTTGCAATTCTTACTTCTTTTTAAATGGAACAATTTGTGTATATTGATGTTTTTTGTAGGCGGCAGAGCCATGACAGACATCAAGGACAGGTCAGTAATCTCCCTTGGCTGCATAGCAAACTACACCAAGTTAACAGCTCAAAACAATCCCCAAGTGTTATTTCATAGCTCTATAAATGAGATGTCTCAATAAGAGTGTCTGGAAACTCATAAGAGAGAGAGAGACAGGGGAGAGAGAGAAAGATAGACAGACAGACAGAGACAGAGAAACAGAGACAGGGAGAAAGAGAAAAAAGGAGAAAAAGAAGAAGGAGGAGGAAGAGGAGGAAAGAAAGAAAGATAGAAGGAAAGAAAGAAGGAAAGAGAGTGAAAGAAGAAGGAGGGAGGGAGGGAAGACAGAAGGGAGGGAAGGAATGGTATGGAAGGGAAGGGAAGGGCAAGGCAGGACAGGACAGGACAGGAAAGGAGAGGACAGGACCAGACAAGACAAGACAAGAAAAGACAAGACAAGATAAGACAAGACACCTCTTCCAAGCTCATTTAGATTTTGGGGAAGCTCAGGTCTTCTTGTTGGTAGTCTGTTACCCTAGTTTTTTTGATGACTGGTCCAAGGGTCAGTGTCTGCTCCTTGTGGCTGAACTTTAGTGTGTAGACTCCTTTCCATTCAGTAAATAAGACTGCTCACCTAATCACACCAGATTCAACTGGATAATCGTAAGATCAAATATCACGGGGCTTTAATCACACTGGGAAAGAGCCCTTCACAATACCTGGATACTGATGTCTCACTGGAGGATGGGGAATTGTGGGAATCTGCCCAGAAGTAAGTAACTTCTGCAAAACTCAGTAGTCTCCACTCTCAAAGAAATATAAGGAAGTCTTTCAGTAGGGAACTGAGGCGCTCCCACAGTCCTGAAGTGAGAAGGCAGAGCAAGACTGCATCACATACTGGAAAATTCTAGTTTATAATTTTCATCCTGAATAAGGCACACATGATATGATTTTGGTTTTTTTTCCTAAACTATAATATTTGTCATTCTACTTAAGTTATAATTGAATTTGTTTATTTATGGTGTTTGAATGCAAATTTGTGTCAGTCCACATGCGTACCACATGTAAGGTCAGAAGATGACTTGCAAGAGTCAGTTCTCTCCTTCTACTGTGTGTGTGTGTGTGTGTGGGTCCTGGGGATCAAACTCAGGTTTGACCAAACATTAAGGTTTGCCAGGCTTGGTGGCAAGTGTCAAGAATCATGGTCAGATTGACTCATGTCCCTTCTAATGCCCTTTAAGGTCTGGACTGTGGCAGGAGCTTGCAACTTCTGTGCTTGGGTCCAGGAACCTTTGAGATTTCTTGATTCTGTACAGTACTGAGCTCTTGAATTTGCAAACAGCCAAGCATCTGAAACCACTTTTCCTTTTGCAATGTGTGGGTCTCACAATCTCCCCAGATTAGTATACTATGTACTGAGAGTTCTTATCAGCCTCTATTCCAACAGGGCCAGGATGACCCTTCTTCTCCAGAGCTTGTCAACAACAAAGTATCTCTGGAGGAATTTTAGATTAATTGGATCATGGGGACATAGTCCCAGGAGCACAGAAACTTTCTTAACTTTGACACTTCAGTTTTGTAACTTCAAATCACATCAGGGAATGGAATAATCCCAAAAGCAAGGTGGGCTTTAAATGGCTTTGTGTATGTCTCCAGTGTTCCTTTGCGGATTTATCCAAACTGAGAAGAAAACAAGAAAACCAATCATGAGCTGAGGGTCTCACTCCTTGGCTGATGCTTAAGGCAGATTGGCTATTTCTGACTGACGGGCTATTTCTAGATCTTAAATAAGGATTTTACCAACATACTTATCAAAAAGGTAAGATAGCATGGTGTGTGTGTGTGTGTGTGTGTGTGTGTGTGTGTGTAGCCCAGGCCCATAGGTGAGCACTCTACCACTAAATTAGCTCCCTAGACCTTAAGAAACAATTTTTGAGATCATATTTTTATTTGTGTGTGCACATGCACACACAAAGGCACACACAGGGATGTCAGAGGATGATGGTGGGAGTCAGTTCTCTCCTGGTACCAAGTAGATCCAGGGGTTCAGACTGAGGTTGCTGTGCTTGGAAGCAAGTGTGTACGTGTTGAACTGAGAACACGTTTAGAAGAACAAAGAAGCTCTTGTGGGCCAGCCACATTCCTGGCTTCCTTCCTTATGTTAAGCGCCACAGGGAAGTCGAACAGTGAGAGGAAGGAACAGAGCAGGGATGTGTAAGGAAGGCCAAAGGGAGCAATTCATGACATCGCATGTTCCTTGTATGTGATCAGTATGCCTCAGTAATAGTGAGGTCCAAGGTGAGCCTCTCCACACAGGAGGAAGGGCTTAGTGATTCCCACACCCTGGCCAATGACAGTGGTTGTCAATGACAGTTCTTTTAATACATGTTCCAGAAGAACTTGGTATTTGTGTGAATATGTGAATGGACAAGTGAGTGGCTCAGGACCCTGTGCATCATGAAGGTGAGTAAGGAAAGAGGACAAAGACAGGTCCACAGACGTGCTCACACAGGGACAGACAGGTCCACAGATGTGTTCACACGGGGACGGACAGGAAATGAAGACAAACAGTAGCAGGGATTTCAACCAAACAGAGGCTTCCTGGGTGAAATTTTTCTAGTAAAACACAATACTTCTTGCCACAGTCAAATGAACTGCCCACCAATGGTCCAAACTTAGCTAAATATATGACACCTGCTTTAAATGTGATTAGTTTAGCAAAATTAAATTTGCTCAGGTGACATTTCAAACATCTCTGCAAGGGTCAGATACCACCAAGCAGGTGCTGTTCAGGGTCCCCGCCTTTGACTCAGAACAACACAGACCACCACTGCTCACAGGTCATCAGAGCTCTGAGCCGATTGCTCCTCACAAAGCTCTTTCTCACAGGTTCCCTTGGCATTACAGGCATCAGAGACGCCTGAAAATGACCTTCTGAGTTCCTGCCATATAGGAGGAAACATGGACAGATCCAATGAGACCTCCCCTGTGTCCCACTTTGTCCTCCTGGGCCTCTCCGCCCACCCCAAACTGGAGAAGACCTTCTTCGTGCTCATCCTGCTGACCTACCTGGTGATCCTGCTGGGCAACGGGGTCCTCATCCTGGTGACCGTCCTCAACTCCCACCTGCACACACCCATGTACTTCTTCCTGGGGAACCTCTCCTTCCTGGACATCTGCTACACCACATCCTCGGTCCCCCTCATTCTGGACAGCTTCCTGACCCCCCGGAAGACCATCTCCTTCTCAGGCTGTGCTGTGCAGATGTTTCTCTCCTTTGCCATGGGAGCCACGGAGTGTGTGCTCCTGAGTATGATGGCGTTTGATCGCTATGTGGCCATCTGCAACCCCCTTAGGTACCCAGTGGTCATGAGCAAGGCTGCCTATGTGCCCATGGCCACCAGCTCCTGGGTGGCTGGAATGGCTGCCTCTGTGGTTCAAACATCCCTTGCAATGCGGCTGCCCTTCTGTGGGGACAATGTCATCAATCATTTTACATGTGAGATCCTGGCTGTCCTGAAACTGGCCTGTGCCGACATCTCCATCAATGTCATCAGCATGGGGGTGACAAATATAATCTTTCTGGCAGTCCCAGTTCTCTTTATTTCTTTCTCCTACGTCTTCATCCTCTCCACCATCCTGAGGATCCCCTCTGCTGAGGGGAGGAAGAAGGCCTTCTCCACCTGCTCCGCCCACCTCACCGTGGTGATCATCTTCTACGGGACCATCCTCTTCATGTACGGGAAGCCCAAGTCCAAGGACCCCCAGGGGGCAGACAAGCAGGACCTCGCAGACAAGCTCATCTCCCTCTTCTATGGGGTGCTGACCCCCATGTTGAACCCCATCATCTACAGCCTGAGGAACAAGGATGTGAGGTCCGCTGTGAGGAACCTGGTGATCCTTAAGAAAAGCTTCACCTAGTAGTGTTGGTAGGTCAGATATTCCCCTGGTTCTTGCTTCTTAGCTGTGCACACCCACAGTTGTGTACCCGAAAGGAGCTGCATGGGACATGTGGCTATCTGAAAATGGTATTCCACATGTACTAGAAAACAGAACAAAATTAAAATGTTGAAACCTAAGATCTGCAGGGCATGTGACTTAAAGGACAGAAATGGCTGTGCTTCTAAAAAACAGGAGTGTGGTGGGGATCTCATTTTCTGATATGCAAGTTGGAATTCACCTAGATTGCTACTCTTTTTGGGGAAAAGAAACACACACATCCTGTGATATCTGAAACTGCATCATGGCTTCAGGAGCTCAGGGGTGTGTGCTCCTCTTTAACTGGGCCAAACCAGTGTGATCTCTCCCCTCCTATGTGATTGTACCTTTCCCTTTGAGCACAAAACTCATGCATACCCTTCAGAGCCCAGTGAATAGGACACAGCAACAACTCTGGATAAATTCCAACTTCTTATTCATAAGCTGACAGTATTTTAAATTTATTTTACTTTTTGTTTCTGTGTATTTATGTATGTGACTGCATTTTTGTATGTTTGTATGTGTGTGTTTTGTGTTGGAGTATGTGTGCACACACTTGCTTGCCCTTGCCTTTAGAGCCAGCAAAGGGAGCCAGACCTACTGGGGCTGGAGTTGCAGGCAGTTGTGAGCCACTGGCCTTGGGTGCTGGGTCCTCTGCCAAAGAGCAGCAAGTACTTCAAACCACTGAGCCATCCCTCCTTCTCCTAAACACCAACAATATATAAACAGTGAAGCAGAGAGGTTGAGAAGGTGCTGGTGGAAGACAGATTTCAGAAACTTTCTCCACAATGTAAAACAAATGTCAATCTTGTGACTATTATAATTAAGGGAGCTGGGAACTAACCAGGGTGCATTCCAATGTTTCCATCCTAACAGGGCAGGTCTGAAGAGGAAGATAGAACGAATTTAGAAACCCACTGTGGTGTGGATGCCAAATTTCCCCTATAGGCTCATATCTCTGAGTACTTGGACTCCAGATGGGGTGGTGTTTGTGGAAACCTCAGAAGGAGTCAAGGGGAGGCAAGTCACTGTGGAGAGGCTAGATTGGAGGGCTATAGCTTGGCCCTGAGCTCAGCCAGAGCACCCTATGTTCCAGAGTGCTAACATGATGTAACTAACCATCTCCCTCAGACTCCCGTTACTCTGGCTAGAGGTAGCTTCTGCCCCATTGCCTTCCCAACCACAGTGGACTGTACCTCCTCAAACTGTGAGCTAAAATGAATGCCTCTTATGTGCTGGAAATTTCAGCTGTTTAGGAGACTGATGCAAGAAGATTGCAAGTTCAAGACCAGTCTGGGTTCCTTAGTAAGAGACCTTGTCTCCAAATAAAGTTCAAAATAACAAAATACGTGTAAAGGTTAAGAGGCTGGCGGTGGTGTGCAGTAGTTAGAGGGCTTGCCTGGTTTGCTGGGGTGAGATTCAGGAACATCCCCCAGCACTGGGGAAATGTGAGAGTCGGTAGGAAGACCCCCCACTCAATAAGGTAACAGAGACTGGAATCACTGCAAACTGCAAGAGGTTTATTGTTCCAATAAGCGTTGCACCCCCCGCCCCAGCACGCAGGCAAGAGGAGACCCTGAGCTCACAAAGCACACACTTTCTGTACACATTTTGGCGGGATATTTAGTGGTCCCCTGAGTTGGACGAATGCCATTGGTTACCCTAGCAACATTTAAAAACTCGAATGGGGAGGTTGTCTCTGTTGTTCGGCCTTGCCTTCCCACCTTGTGGTATTTGTGGTATTTCCTCATGTTGTCTTTTTGTCAAGTCACTTCCCTCTCTGTCCTCACCCTTGGCAGGGTGATTCCTTGTTTAGACCTTTTCCTATCTGTCCTCCCCTCCCAGGCAGTCTTGGGCAGAATGCAAAGTTTCAGTTCGGCTGTGAGCCCCCCTCCTTGGTCATGGGGAGCTGGTCTGCTGTTTCTGACAGGGTTCTTACATTCATCCCTTTTTCTTATGACCATTTCAATCCCGAAATGAGGTCTCATTCTGTCCTAGTTCCTGGTACTGTTGCCGCAGCATTAGAACTTGTAACAGTGCTTATATGCTCTCTGATAAAAGCTATCAAGCAATTAAGGATGCAGGAGCCAATGGTCAGCAGCTATAGCAGGATAATAAGAAGGCCTAATAATGTGGATATTAGCGTAGTAAGCCATGGGAAGAATTAAACTACAATTTGAACCAATCCCGACGCTGTTCTCACTCTCTCTTTCTGTTGGCTAGTCCTTATCTGACTTTGGCTAGGGAATCTTTAATTTCCCCTGAATGATCTATATAAAAGCAACATTCTTCTTTTAAGGCTGCACATAATCCTCCCTGTTGTAGAAGAGTAAATCTAAGCCTCTCTGGTTCTGGAGCACCACTTCTGAGAGAGGCATAATAGAGACGTGAAGCTTAGTGATGGAGTTTTCGAACCTCTTTAGGGCTGGGTCTATGGCCTGTCTGAGTTCTCCACAGGCCTGGTGCTGTTGGGCCAGCACAGAGGAGCCAGTGGCGGCCCCAGCAGCACCAAGTCCCAGTCCCAGTAAAACAGAGAGGAAAATTCCTAGCTCTCTCTTGGTTCTGGAGGGTCTTTTGTCCCAATAAGACAGTAGCTCTTCATATGGGGGTAGATAAGTCAGGGGACCAACTGTACTAGGACACAAAAATCAGATTTAGTCGAAAGAACCTAGAGATTTATGCAGGAGGTTATGCCTGAAGAGCAGGCCCACCATCCATCAATCAGGGGTGTAAGATATACTGGGTTTGAGAGTGTCTGATTACAAAAGTGTTGGTGTGTGGGGGCTACCGTCCTCACATACAGTCCCTGTCCAGTTACAGCAGAAAGGTTAGATCTGACTTCCTTCTGAGCCCAGCAGCAGGCTTGGGCCTCCGAGACTTGATTGGGTGTTCCGAGGTATGCAATGCCTTCATAATGGGGGAGGGGGGCGGGCAACATCATAGCAGAGCCAACATTCTCAGGTAGCCTCAGTGTTAGTTGTATTGATGACCTTAAAGGCTCCCCTGGATTAAGCCTGTCAGATAAGATTCTTGATAAGATTCTGGAGCTTATGGGGGAGCATTAGGATGGGGAAGACTAATAACTCTCTAGTCACCAGGGTGGGGACCATACCCGGCACTGAAAGCTCAGGAGTGGGCTTAGGCCTGGGCTTGGGAAGGGCCAGGGCCTTATTGAGTCCCAGGGTGTATATGGGGTCTCTATGTTTAATGTGATGGTGAACACTAACCCATGGTCATGTGCTTCGATGTGCATTCTTAGCCCCACATATATCCCATTGTCCATGAGGTAGCCTTTTTTCCTGGCTCAGTAAAGGTGATTCACAATGGGTGAAACCAGTTGTCACATTTGGCCTCCATGACCTCGCCCCCAGCATGTAGGCCAATAGAGAATAATTGACCACTACCTTGATATAGTCCCAGCTGGAGGAGGGTTTCCAGTAAGCTTCTCCAGAGGTCTCACAGCCCCAGTTCTTACTATAGAATTCTAGCTTGCCTCCACACTTTCAGTTGAGGAAGTGAGGGAGGTGGAACCCGGGACAGACATAGAAGGACTGAGTCTGGAGTAGGCTTCTCCAATGCTTATTACATCAGCCTCCCCATGGGGTTTTCTGTGTGCCACTCCTCCATGAAGAATGAGGGAGCCCTCCCAATATCAGAGTACCCCTCCAGGTCCCAGTCGCAGATTCCAATGGATAATTTGCAAATATCAGGAAATAGATCGGGCCACAAAGTGTAAGGGGTAGCAACCTTGGATTGGCTCCAAATGACAATTCCTATTCCATTTATCACCTGCCAGGTGAGGTTACGGGCTGGTGAGGACAGGGGGGCTCCCTGAGGCAGCAGGCTGCCTAGGCACTGGACCAGTTGGATGATCAGAAGGGGGATCCTCATGACCGTCTGTAGACGCTGTCTTCCTGATGATCTTGAGGTTGAATGGGTTTCCGGACATCTGGACTCGCCAAAGGGAAGGTCTTGGGGTGTCGTCTGGGGACGTGGGGGCGGGCTTCACATGGGAAGCATGGATCCAGGCGGTGATCCCTTCCACCTTGACTGCAGTCGGGGTGGTGAGCAGGACCAAGCGGGGACCTTTCCAGCAAGGTTCCAAGTCTGAGCATGATGGTGGCATACATAGACTGAATCCCCAACCTGGAACTGGTGAGATGTCTTAGGGGTCCCTGGGGCATAGGCTGCTGCTAGCTGTGACCAGACTTCATTCTGTATCACCTGTAGGCCTTTTAGCCTCAGTGAAGTCTACTTCCCAATATACGTCAGGTCTGTCTCCTCGGTACCTCTTCCCTGGGTCTACTGTGGTGCAGCAGACATCTACCTTTCCTAGAAACAAAGTAGTTCCAGCTTTGTGAACTGCATCAGAGGTTTTTCTAGAGTGTCCAGCTTGCTCCATACCACAAGCAGGGACTTGTCAGCCTTCATAATCATATGGTCACCTGAGTGTGCACAGACACAGACACACACACACACACACACACACACACACACGCACGCACGTATATACCTTGGTTCTGTTTCTCAGGAGAAATCTGAATAATACACTCACCAAAATAAAGATAGAGTAAAATATGTTGAGACATGTAAGGTCTTCAATACACTTTTCTCAAAAGTTATTCCAGAATGTGTTCCACCAAACAGAAAGAATAAAGCAACAAACAGGAAGATAGCAATAGACAGGAGACTAGTCTGTGACACAGTGTGAGGAGTCCACAGGACTCTGAAAGCAGACACACAGGGAAGGCAAACCAGCCCTGGTACTCCAGAGACAGGCCTCTGTGGGACTCCATTCTTCAGACCCTGCTGTCTGAGGTGATCAGTGTGAAGTACATGGCCCCAGACAGCCCAGCCCCCAGTCTCCTTGGCTTAACCATGCACTCACTGAGCTCCTTCCCCTCTCTCTGCCTCACTGAGGGATTTGCAGAGGGTCCCACTCTACCCACACAGAGCTCTGCTCTCATCTCCTCTAGAGGGGAATCATGGGGAGAGCTGGGAAGCAGAACACATGGAGCTAGCCAGTCCTGTACTGCTCCTCCCAACCTCAGGTCTGCTCCCTCCTTACACTGCAACCTTGCCTGGTTTACCGGAAAAGGGCTAGTAACATCCCGAATGTATATGTCCAGATGAGTTTTCCCAAACACAGGGGCAAGCATTCCCTTTTCTTAGCAGGCTGACTTTGCAATTCTTACTTCTTTTTAAATGGAACAATTTGTGTATATTGATGTTTTTTGTAGGCGGCAGAGCCATGAAAGACATCAAGGACAGGTCAGTAATCTCCCTTGGCTGCATAGCAAACTACACCAAGTTAACAGCTCAAAACAATCCCCAAGTGTTATTTCATAGCTCTATAAATGAGATGTCTGAGTAAGAGTGGTTAGGAGCTAGTTAGGAAGGAAGGAGGAATGGAGGGAGGGAAGGAAGGAAGAAGGAAGGAAAGAAAGGAAGGAAGGAATGAGGAAGGAAGGATGGAAGGAAGGAAGGAAGGAAGGAAAGGAAGGAAGGAAAGGAAGGAAGGAGGAAGGGAGAAAGGAAAGGAAGGAGAGGAAGGAAGGAGGAAGGAAAGGAAGGAGAGGAAGGAAGGAGGAAGGAAAGGAAGGAGAGGAAGGAAGAAAGAGAAAGAAAGAAAGAAAGAAAGAAAGAAAGAAAGAAAGAAAGAAAGAAAGAAAGAAAGAAAGAAAGAAAGAAAGAAAGAAAGAAAGAAAGAAAAAAAAGAAGGAGGAGGAGGAGGGAGGAAGTCAATGCAAGACAAAACAAGACAAGACAAGACACCTCTTCCAAGCCCATTTAGACTTTTCGGGGGAAGTCAGGTCTTCTTGTTGGTAGTGTGTGACCCCAGTTTCTTTGATGACTGGTCTAAGGGTCAGTGTCTGCTCCTCCTGGCTGCACTTTGGCTTGTAGACTCAATGACAGTTCCTTTAATGAGCATTCCAGAAGAACTTGGTATTTGTGTGAATATAGGAATGGACAAGTGAGTGGCTCAGGACCACGTGCATCATGAAGGTGCATAAGGAAAGAGGACGAAGGCAGCAGACAGACGTGCTCACACAGGGACGGACAGGCCCACAGACGTGCTCACACAGGGACGGACAGGCCCACAGACGTGCTCACACAGGGACGGGCAGGCCCACAGACGTTCTCACACAGGGACGGACAGGCCCACAGACGTGCTCACACTAGGACGGACAGGCCCACAGATGTGCTCACACAGGGACGGACAGGCCCACAGACGTGATCACAAAGTGATGGACAGGCCCACAGACGTGCTCACACAGGGACGGACAGGCCCACAGACGTGCTCACAAAGTGATGGACAGGCCCACAGACGTGCTCACAAAGTGATGGACAGGCCCACAGACGTGCTCACACAGGGATGGGCAGGCCCACAGACGTGCTCACACAGGGATGGACAGGCCCACAGACGTGCTCACACAGGGATGGACAGGCCCACAGACGTGCTCACACAGGGACGGACAGGCCCACAGATGTGCTCACACGGGGACAGACAGGCCCACAGACATGCTCACACAGGGACAGACAGGTCCACAGACGTGCTCACACAGGGACGGACAGGCCCACAGACGTGCTCACAAAGTGATGGACAGGCCCACAGACGTGCTCACAAAGTGATGGACAGGCCCACAGACGTGCTCACACAGGGATGGACAGGCCCACAGATGTGCTCACACAGGAACAGACAGGCCCACAGACATGCTCACACAGGGACAGACAGGTCCACAGACGTGCTCACAAAGTGATGGACAGGCCCACAGACGTGCTCACACAGGGATGGACAGGCCCACAGATGTGCTCACACAGGGACGGACAGGCCCACAGACTTGCTCACAAAGTGATGGACAGGCCCACAGATGTGCTCACACAGGGATGGACAGGCCCACAGACGTGCTCACAAAGTGATGGACAGGCCCACAGACGTGGTCACACAGGGACGGACAGGCCCACAGACGTGCTCACAAAGTGATGGACAGGCCCACAGACATGCTCACACAGGGATGGACAGGCCCACAGACGTGCTCACACAGGGATGGACAGGCCCACAGACGTGCTCACACAGGGATGGACAGGCCCACAGACGTGCTCACAAAGTGATGGACAGGCCCACAGACGTGCTCACACAGGGACGGACAGGCCCACAGACGTGCTCACACAGGGACGGACAGGCCCACAGATGTGCTCACATGGGGACAGACAGGCCCACAGACGTGTTCACACAGGGACAGACAGATCCACAGATGTGCTCACACAAGGATGGACAGGAAATGAGGACAAACAGTAGCAGGAGTTTCAACCAAACAGAGGCTTCCTAGGTGAAATTTTTCAAGTAAAATAGAATATTTCTTGCCACAGTCAAAGGAACTGCCCACCAATGGTCCAACCTTGGCTAAATGTGTGAGACCTATGTTAAATGTGATAGTTTAACAAAATTAAATTTACTCAGGTGACATTTCAAACATCTCTGCAAGGGTCAGATACCACCAAGCAGGTGGTGTTCAGGGTCCCCGCCTTTGACTCAGAACAACACAGACCACCACTGCTCACAGGTCATCAGAGCTCTGAGCCGATTGCTCCTCACAAAGCTCTTTCTCACAGGCTCCCTTGGCATTACAGGCATCAGAGACGCCTGAAAATGACCTTCTGAGTTCCTGCCATATAGGAGGAAACATGGACAGATCCAATGAGACCTCCCCTGTGTCCCACTTCATCCTCCTGGGCCTCTCCGCCCACCCAAAGCTGGAGAAGACCTTCTTCGTGCTCATCCTGCTGACGTACCTGGTGATCCTGCTGGGCAACGGGGTCCTCATCCTGGCGACCGTCCTCGACTCCCACCTGCACACACCCATGTACTTCTTCCTGGGGAACCTCTCCTTCCTGGACATCTGCTACACCACCTCCTCAATCCCCTTGGTCCTGGATGGCTTTCTCACCCCCAGGAAGACCATCTCCTTCTCAGGCTGTGCTGTGCAGATGTTTCTGTCCTTTGCCATGGGATCCACAGAGTGTGTGCTCCTGGGCATGATGGCGTTTGATCGCTATGTGGCCATCTGCAACCCCCTTAGATTCCCAGTGGTCATGAACAAGGCTGCCTATGTGCCCATGGCCGCCAGCTCCTGGGCCTCTGGAATCATCACTGCCACTGTTCAGATATCTTTAGCAATGAGGCTACCCTTCTTTGGGGACAACGTCATCAATCACTTCACCTGTGAGATCCTGGCTGTCCTGAAACTGGCCTGTGCCGACATCTCCATCAATGTCATCAGCATGGGGGTGGCCAATGTGATCTTCCTTGGGGTCCCGGTTCTCTTCATCTTTGTCTCCTACATCTTCATCCTCTCCACCATCCTGAGGATCCCCTCTGCTGAGGGGAGGAAGAAAGCCTTCTCCACCTGTTCTGCCCACCTCACCGTGGTGATCGTCTTCTACGGGACCATCCTCTTCATGTACGGGAAGCCCAAGTCCAAGGACCCCTGGGGGGCAGACAAGCAGGACCTCACAGACAAGCTCATCTCCTTGTTTTATGGGGTGCTGAACCCCATGTTGAACCCCATCATCTACAGCCTGAGGAACAAGGATGTGAAGGCTGCTGTGAGGAACCTGCTGCGTCAGAAACACTTCAAGTGGTGACAGTGAACAGACCTCCATGGTTCTTGTCTCCCTGTATAATCCCTGAATACTCGGGATCTCATACATTGTTTTTAATACCTTTTAAAAATTTATTTATATGTCTATGTGTGGTTTTATGTGTACCATATGAACACAGGGATCCACAGAGGCCAGCAGAGGGAATCAGGTCCCTCAGGGAGTTACAGGAGTCACAGGTGCCTATGACTGCCCTGTGGGTGCTGGCAACTGAAGCAGTTCCTCCAGGAGAACAGGAAGTGTTCTTAACCACTGAGTTGTCTCTCCAGCCCCCATCTCATGCCTGTTCATGGACACCAACCTGACAGGTCAAGAAATGATGGCCAGGACGGAGCTGTAGCTCAGGTCTTCCACTCACTGGCTCCTCAGGTTCTCTACAAACTGTTGGCCATAGTTGATGAGTAGTCCCTTTCCCCCTCTCTCCCTCTGTCCCTTCCTTCCTTCCTTCCTTCCTTCCTTCCTTCCTTCCTTCCTTCCTTCCTTCCTTCCTTTCAGGGAACAGGGTCTCAGTGTGAAGCTACATATAGTAGCTTCATACACAGGTAGTCATAGCCACCTGTGACTTCTGATTCCCTCTGCTGGCCTCTGTGGATCCCTGTGCCCATATGGTACACATAAACTCACACACAGACATATCAATAATTAAAAAAACAATGTATGAGATCCGGAGTATTCAGTGAAATGACTATGCAGATTTGAGGATTTCCTTCTAGAATGAGGTAGAAGAATTACCTGTTCATATGGAGCCCTTCTGAGTATTGAGAGTTATTGTAGAATCACACTGTATGTGCTACTGTATACTGAGATCCTGGCCTCAGCCTCAGGATCTTCCTGCCTCTACCTGTGTCTTTACTTTTACATTAAGTTGTACTTTGATATACCATACAGCTCAGTATCTGTTAATATTTTTTCCTGTGTCTAATGCAGATGCTTAATAAATGTCCTCTGCATTGTTCTCTTCCTAAGCATCCACAGCCAGTCTCTGGTCCTGTATTAAAATCCTTGTAGGAAGTCATTTAGCCGTTATTTTCCTCAGTACAGGGAGGAGAGCTAGGAACTTTTGACAGAACCGATGCTCGGTCAAAGCGCTCATTCTTTTTCCCCTTTCAAACCTTTTACTCATTCCTAGCTTTGTCCCAGATGGCAGTGACCATCTGTTATGAGTCACTAAAATAATATGTGAACGGAGATAATCAGAATATTGACATCAACCCAAACAGGAAGGAACTAACAGCCAAATAATTGTTCTTTAAGAAAGGTGTGCGCGCACACACGTGCACACGCGCACACACACACAGAAGCACAGGGAGAGACAGAGACAGAGAGATGCACCCACAGAGAGACAGAGACAGAGAGACACAGAGACACAGAGACACAGAGACAAAGAGATTCATACAGACAGAGAAACAGACAGACAGAAAATTTGAGGACTTTATCATTGTCATTGTTGGTGACATTTTCAGAGGAATACAGAGGTGACGACTTAAGAGCAGTCTATAGCAAGAGTGGAGAAATTTAGGTGTGGGACACATGCCTTTAATTCCATGAGACAGAGACTGAAGGAATACAGCAAGCTTAAAGTCAAGGCCAGCCTGGGCTACTTAGCAAGACTCTGTTAATGAGAAAATAACCAAAAATCCCACAAGGATATAGGCATGGACAATATGAATATTTTACTGGAAGTAAAAAGGCCTTATTTACCAAATGAAAACCCATAGTATTCTATAGAAAAGTAGATAGGACAATATAGAGATAAATTCTTGTTTTGATAACAAAGTGTTCTTTCTTATTCCCTAGGGGCACATATGTGCTGTGGCATGTGTGTGGAGGTCAGGGGACAACTTGAGGGAATCTCTTCTCTCCTTCCACCATGTGAGTGCCTGGGATCAAATTCAGATCACCAGGCCAGGGTGGCCAGCACCTTAACCAGCTGAGCTATCTCGGCAGCCCCAAATCAAATTCTTTAATTATGAATCCTCAGATTGTTTGTCTAGACTTATGAGGGAAAAGCAGAAGAAGATTCAGTTTGTTGAAGGAAAAATGAGAAGCACAGAAGAGACCAGGGGCAAGATTCTGTGATACATCTGCTGTGGAATTCAGCACAAGACCAGGGCACTTTGCTCTGGAAGTGGATTGGGGAAAAGACAGATCTTTATAGAAAGGAGAAAGTGGAGGCGGGGGCTGAGCTCGGAGGTAGAGCCCTTGCCTGGCACACTGCCTCAGCCAGGGAGTTCAGGCTGGCCTTTGAGCTACCCTCCTGCCACCGTCTCCCAAGGGTGAGTATTACAGGTATACACACCCATGCCCAGTGTTCTTTATTTATATTAATAACCCTGAGTTTAATTAGAGTCACTAGCATGTATGACTGGAGGTTGTTTTTTGGATCATAGTTAACTTACCAGAGGCTACATCACTTAAGGAAAATAATTCCCCTCCCCGTCAGCCATCAACCGCCCAGAGCTCCTCAGCTGGGGGTAGGGCCACATATGCCTCTCCCCACATGATGTATGACTTTTTAAAGTAAGACGCTCAAATAAGGGAAACTACTCTTGATGCAAGCAAAAGCATCAGGATAGTGGCAAATAGCTTACTTGGTAACAAAGCCACTAGACATCCTGAACATCTGCTCTGCCGCATTACAGTCTACCTTATGACACCAGAGCCAGAAAATAAAGGATAAAAATACTGGAAAACACCAAGTGGGCAGCACACACCTTTAATTCCAGCACTGCAGAGGCAGAGGCAGAAGCAAAGGCAGGCGGATCTTAGTGAGTTTGAGGCCAGCTTGGTCTACAGAGTGAGTTCCAGGACTGCCAGGGCTTTTGAAACACAATCTCAAAAAACAAAAAGCAAAGAAACAAAAAAACAAAAACCCTGTAAAGGGTCAGAAATATGGTTCCTTAGGTAGACACTTGCCACCAAGCCTGCCAAACTCAGTTCAAGTCCCAGGACCCTCATGGTGGAAGGAAGTTGTCTTCAGATTTATACATTCAGGCATTCCACACCACATGTACACCAACACCCATCCATACAAATAAAGAAACAAACAGATAAATAAATGGAAATTTTAATATTGGGGGGGGGGGAAATGAACAAAGTTAGATCCACGTGTGAAATGTTGTCTATTTGAAAAAAAATTAAGTCCACCTACCCAGCTGTCTTAATCAGGGTTTCTATTCCTGCACAACCATCACAACCAAAAAGCAAGTTGGGGAAGAAAGGGTTTATTCATGCATGTGTACATTTCCACACTGCTATTCTTCACCAAAGGAAGTCAGGACTGGAACTCAAGCAGATCAGGAAGCAGGAGCAGATGCAGAAGCCATGGAGGGATGCTGCTTACTGGCCTGTTTCCCCTGACTTGCTCAGCTTGCTTTCTTATAGAACCCAAGACTACAAGCCCAGGGATGGCACCACCCACAATGGGCCCTCCACCCTTGATCACTAACCAAGAAAATGCTCCACAGTTGGATCTCCTGGAGGCATTTCCCCAACTGAAGCTCCTTTCTCTGTGATAACTCCAGCCTATGTCAAGTTGACACACAAAACTAGCCAGTACAGCAGCTGCAATGCCTGTGAACCACAGCAGTAACCAGCACAGCATAACTCTGAGGGTGTGTTAGTGGCACACACACCTCGGCAGTAACCATCATCTCTCTAATTGGACTGACAATCTGCTCAACAAGAAGGAAATCAAGCCTGGTACTGGAGATGCAGCAAACCACCCAGAGCTGGATAAGTCATGGATCTCAGTGAAAACCACACCTTCCACTTTATGCTTTAAAGCAGCATGATCCATAGCTAAATTCTAATATTTATCTTTGTGTCCATGGATAGGTGCAGCCCTCATTTCTCACCAAGAAAGGTTTTTTTGTTTGTTTGTTTGTTTTGTTTTTTTGGAGGGGGTTGGTTTTGGTTTTGGTTTTGGTTTTCGCAACCATTGAAGAAAGCCATAACTGATCAAAATATAGCTGCAGAGCTGAAGAAATGGTTCTGTAATACCCGAAAAAAACAAAGGCGCCCCAGTGCCCCTGCCTCAGAAGGCAACATCCTGATCACTCACGAGAAACGGTCTCGATGCAACAGCAAAAGGATTTTTTTATTCCAGAGGCTCTGGGGTCCACAGTCTTACACCGCGCAGGGGTAGAGGACTGTGGAACCCCGAGTGCAGAATCAGGACAGCTTTTATAGATTTACAACAAAGCCCGCAAATCACAAACCAATCATTCCTTAGCATCGAGAGCCCGCATAGTGCGAGCCAATCGATTTGTACCACTCCATACTTTTTAGGCCAATCAGTTTAAATTATCCAAGCCCACACTCTGTGGACCAATTAGTTTCCTATTTTCTTGGAAGTCTATAGCTGCCTGAACTCCTGGGAGGAGGTGATGGTGTAAGCAGTTTGCAGAAGCAAAATAAGCAGCTAATTAGCTCATTTCCTATTACCTTACAGGGCCAGGTTCAAGTACTCAAGGCCCTTTTGCCTAGCTCCTAAAAAGGGCAGGCTCTGGAATGCAACTTTTCTCCTAGTTTCTAACAAAGAGCAGGCTCAAGGAATGTGACCTTTCTAACAAAGAGGGGGCTCTGGAATTTGACGTGTTTGTGGCTCCTTAGAAGGCTGGAGTTAGAGCTTCTTTGGAGCGAGATAGCATTTTAAACTTCTGACTTCTTGGGGTCATTTGAGAGTTAGGCACTGGGGATTTTTAGGCTGTAATTTTTATCCCTTCAGTTCAAAACCCTTGTTGCTCTTACATATGACCTTGCCTCAATTCCCTGCACCTACATGATTGCTCTTAACTAAGTATAACTCTAGTGCCAACAAAAATCCTCTTCAGATTTCAAACACATATATGTGGCAGAACAGTCATACACGTAACATAAATGAATCAAAGGAGACAAAGTAATCAACTATACAGAGTTGAGGTGCCCAGCACTAGTTTGAGCATCTATGATATGACTCTTATGCCTGAGGCACAGCGATCATTGTGGGAGGCCAGAAGCATCATCAGAGCCAGGGGAACAGGGAGATTGATGTGAGATCGAATCTCGCAGGAGAACCAGCATCTGTGAAGCCTCACCAGCATGGCTGCCTGAGCATCAGCAGAGCAAGAGCAATGCAGACATGCTAAGGAGGAAGGGTGAAAGGTCGCGAGACCCCAATTCCTCCCAGGGAACTACAGGCAACTAGGAAATGCTGACAGAGAGAGAGGGAGGGGGGAGAGAGAAAGAGAGAGAGAGAGAGAGAGAGAGAGAGAGAGAGAGAGAGAGAGAGAGAAAGTCCTTCCCAGAGAAGAGCACACCAACTGTTTACACCATTTATCACTATCAGAGGTCCAGCCCTGACAACATATGTACAGGTAACATATACAGACCAAGCAGGTTGATTTTATGTGCTGAGGAGTATGTATGGTATACACACATATACACACATGTAAAACAAGAATTGAAGGAAAAGAGGCCATGGATTTCAAAGAGCAAAGGGGTGGGGGTAAGCTCTGAGGAAGGGAAGGGGAAATGGTAATATTTTATAATCTCAAAAAATAAAATTTTAAACACTAAAAAATTAAATTTAGTGCAAAAGTACTAGAAATAGAAAGTACAGAAGGTGACTGTGTGTCATTCTGGCTGTCACGGAAGTCCTAAACCACCCAGGGAGGAATGCTTGAGGTCATAGGTGAGACCTGTATAAACCTTTCCCTCTCTTTCTCTCTCCCCCGCCTCCCTCTCTCTCTGTCAGCATTTCCTAGTTGCCTGTAGTTCCCTGGAAGGAACTGGGGTCTCGCGACCTTTCACCCTTCCTCCTTAGCATGTCTGCATTGCTCTTGCTCTGCTGGTGCTCAGGCGGCCATGCTGGTGAGGCTTCACAGATGCTGGTTCTCCTGCGAGATTGGATCTCACGTCAATCTCCCTGTATAAATCACAATACATTTGTGATTGTGATCCTGTATCCTCATGGTGGGGAAGAAAGGCTGCAAGCCTCAGGCAGAAACAGAAATAGATAGCTGACCAGAGAGGTAATCTGGATTTTAAAAGAGAGATTGTGTGTGTGTGTGTGTGTGTGTGTGTGTGTGTGTGTGTATGCCTCTGTGTCTCTGTGTGTGCTTGTGTGTATACATGTGTGTCTGTGTGTATATGCATGTGTGCATGCATGTGTCTGTGTATCTGTGTGCATCCCCATGTGTGTGCATGTGTACATAAGTGTATGTCTATGTATATGTGTCTGCTTGTGGGGGATATGTCTATGTCTGTGTATGTGTGCATGTATGTGCATGTGTATGTGAGTATGTGTGTGTGTACATGTGTGTGGTGTCTGAGGAGGCCAGAGGCATCAGAACCCCTCGTCCCCATAGAACTGGAGTTCCATGTGGTTATGAGCCACCCAAGGCAGGTGCTGGGAACTGAACTTGGATCCTCTGCACTAGCAGCAAGCTCTTCTTAACCACTGAGCCATCCCTCCAGCCCAGTAAGCCTTAAATTTAAGCTGCCAGATAGACTTCTTCATGTGTGTGGAGTTCCTTTCTGTACCATGACCTGCAAAAGGGGAGTGAGTCTAGGCCCTGCCAATCACAGTAGACACAAGATGGATAAGAGGTTCTGAGATGCTGATGGGGATACATCAAATTCTGAGAATATCAGAAGACACACACACAAAGAAAATTTAGAAAGTAAATCCAGTTGCAAGAATATATATATTAAAATTTGTATTAAAATTATATTTAAATCCTCTGAAGAGTTGCAAGAATGAATTGCCTACAATAAGGATATGCGCGCGCACACACACACACACACACACACACACACACACACACGTTTAGAGACAGGTCTCATTGTAACCCAAGGCTAGTTAAGGATACTTCAAAGTCCTCATCCTTCTGCCAACACTCCCAGTGTGTTATTATGTACATGTGACACCTAGGTCAGTTTTAAAATGTTTTTTTCTTCTTCTTCTTCTTCTTCTTCTTCTTCTTCTTCTTCTTCTTCTTCTTCTTTTCTTTTTCTTCTTCTTCTCCTCCCCTTCCCCCCCCCCCCTCTCTCTCTCTCTCTCTCTCTCTCTCTCTCTCTCTCTCTCTCTCTCTCTCTCTCTCTCTCTCTCTCTCTCTCTCTCTCTCTCTTTTCCCCCTTAAGATAAGGTCTCACTATGTAGTCCTGGATGTTCTACAATATAGACCAGGCTGGATTTGAACTCACAGAGATTTGCCTGCCTCTGCCTCCAAAGTTCTTGGATTGCCTGACCTAGGATACATGTTTTTAAAGTGGAATTTCATTTTCTTAACATTCATTTATTGAGTTCTGAGTTGTAGTCAGCAGATAAACACTGTTACCACTGCAGATGCACAAGCCTGACATCTAGTGGCCATCCCAGCCAATTTCAGGCATTCACAGGGTCCTGGAGTGAAATTTAGCAGAGGTTTCTCTAAGTAACTAACACATTAGAACTCTTTCCAAAGGCCCTGACCTGCTCACCCTGCATCGCTTCACACCTCCAGAGAGGGGCTACTCAGTGTTCCTAACTGATAGCTGTTTTGTTCCTGCCGCCCAACAAACCTTCCTGGAGTTGTAAATTCGCGCTCTCCTGTAGCTCCAGCTTCCAGTCCTTGTTCTGCTTTGGGCCTCTACACAGTAAACTAGGATCTCTTCGGCACATGAAGGCAGTCCTGCTGATTGCAAGCCTCTCCCTCTAGAGCTGTAACATCTCCAGCACCTCCTTCTGTGCCGAAATCTCCGGGTATCTGTTTAATGCCATACGGAATAAACAAGACACACCAAAACCAATAAATACCTCAGTTCAGGGTCAGTGGTTTTGTTTGTTTTGTTGTTTTCTCAGGGTGTTTTTTGTTTTGTTTTGTTTTTCCTAGAAGCCAGTCTCCAGAGGAATGTTTTATGAAAAATTCCAAATTTAAAGTTTCTCTGCTTTGGTTGAAACATGAAGCTGCAGATTATGGAGACCGACTTTGAGGGGGGGAAATCTGGGGCGGGGGAGTCTGGGGGTAATCTGGGGGGAACTGGGGGGCTCTCTGTTAAGTTGAGCCTTCATGTCCACCCCAGGTCTCTGTTTCACCACCAGCCTCTAGTTAGGTACAAGTCACCACTGCAAAGGAAAAAAATGAGAAGTTTTGTAAAAATAGTTCAGAAATGAAATAGAAACTTTGTAAGAGCATAGTCTAGAAATAAGAACATGTCTAGTTAGCCAGTAAAGAGAGAGATGGCCTAGAAAAATCAAATTAACTGAAAAGAAACTGAGAGCTTTTCAAAGTTCCCATCTTAAGATATTCTAACTTCAGACGGTTCCACAGATTAATGTCAACAGGGAAGGGGGCATTCTGGGAGCAAAAAGCTTTAAGATTGTTCAAATTAGTTTAGAACACACAAAAAGGTGTCTTCCAAATACCTTTAACCAAGCCAGCAGAGCACAGATACCAAACATGATACGGGACAAGAAAGGAAAGTCTGGAGCCCTTCATGTGTGTGTGTGCATTAATGTGTGCGGCATGACGTCACGGATAGAGCAGAATTCAGCAATGCATTAAAAGAGTAAAAACACTTCTCCACGTTTGTGTGATTGTGTGTGGGTGTGTGATTGTGGTGTGTGGGTGTGAACGTGTGTGCGTCTTGAGAGCACTTGCAGTGTGGGTGTATGCAGAATACAGAAGAGAACCAGGACATGGGTGTCAACAGTTTCCTCCTAGGACTGCGTCTCTCACTGAACCTGAAGTTCACCCCGTTGCCTCTGCTGGCTGGCCAGAAGCTCCCAGGCTCTGCCTCGCTCTGCCACAGTGCTGGAGTCAGGGCACGTGCAGCATTGCCCAGCTTTTTACACAGGTGCTGGGGATTCAGGTCAGTCTTCATGTTTTCGGGGCAGGTACTCTGCGCCTGAGCTCCCTACCCTCCCTTTACTCTCGATGTAGAGTTGGAGCATTAAGGACAGCTATGGCATAATTTTCTACACTCCTAGGCAGAGAGGGAAATCGTCTCAATAGACTCCCAAAGTTATTTGAAAAGATTAAAATAAACTTTTGAATTTTAAATAATTTTAATGATAATTTTATTAGAAATAGCTGACTGTTTCTAATGTGCTAGGTTAGGAATTATAGCTAGTGCTCAGAAAGTAAATCAGATTCATTATAACTTAACAATAATGTGGACATGTCTGCTGATACAACCTGGGGGTCTTGAAATGATTCTGCCCAGGGCTATTATTGACTGGGTTCATATTCTCTGAAGTTAAAGAATTACAAGGCCTGCTTGTTTCGGCAGCACATATACTAAAATTAGGATGATACAGATTAGCATGGCCCCTGCGTAAGGATCACACGCAAATTCATGAAGCGTTCCATATTTTTTTACTGATAAGCGGATATTAGCCTAGAAGCGTGGAATACCCAAGACACAATTCACATATCAAATGATGTCCAAGAAGGAAGGAGTGGTCCCTGGTCCTGGAAAGGCTCAGTGCAGCAGTGTAGGGGAATACCAGGGGGGCAAGGGGAGGGAAGAGGGCTTATGGGACTTTCGGGAGGAGGGAACCAGGAAAGGGAAAATCATTTGAAATATAAATAAAGAATATATCGAATAAAAAAATTGGAAAAAAAAGGAATTACAAGGCAGGAAAAATCTAAATCACAGCAAGTGACTAAGGAGAAAGCTCAAGCGCTCCTGACAGAAACTACAATTGAAGGGACACATTTATTGGAGGTGAGGAAACACACACACACACACACACACACATGGGCACGCACGGGCGCGCACGTGCATGCACATGCACACATACGCGCACACACACACACACATGCACAGACACACAGTAAAAGAAGCCTAGAGCAGACTCAGAAAGTGAAAAAATCCAGTTTCTTCTCCAAGCCTTAAGGTCCCTGCAGTTTTCCCCCCTATTCTAGCGTTGGTTAGTTTGAAAACAGATCGGATGGTTGATAGGCCGGGAGCTGCTGTGTGAAGTGTCCTGACCCAGCTTTGAACTTGTTGAGCCTGTCTGGAGGTTGAGGAAGAAGCTGGCCATCTTAGAAATTCGCCATCTTTATTACCTAGCCACGCCCCTCCTTATCCAACTGCATACCGCGGAGTCATCTAACTCCTACTCTCCTAATCTCTTTGTGGGCTCGCCCAGAACAACCAACATATTATAGACTAACAAGAAATACAGACTGTAACACAAACTAAAAAATAATTTTAATATTGATAACTTACATATTAATGTGTTTATGCTCAATTAAAACTGGGAATTAGGCACAAAAAAAAGAAAAATATTTAAATTTTTAATTGTTTATTTGTGCGTCTGAGTGTGGGCTTGTCCAGGAGGACAGTGCCTGGTGAGGCCAAGAGAGGGCGCCAGATCCCTCGGAGCTGGAACGGAAGGCGGTGAGCCTAAAGTGGGGGCGGGGAACTGAACTCAGGTCCTTTGGAAGCTGATATGTGCTCTTTGCTGCTTTGCTATTTCTCCAGTCATTGTTTTGTGTTGTTCTTAAAGACAGTCTTATATAGCTCAGGCTAGTCTTACACTTGCTATATAGCCAAGGCTGTCTTGCAAATCATGATCCTTCTGCCTCATAAAGCACTAGAATTACAAATGTGTACCCCACCTGTACCCCAAGCTTTCAAAAACAGTTTTGTTTTTTGGTTTTGGTTTGGGGGGTTGTTTTTTGTTGGTTTGGGTTTTTTTCCTATCCTTTTTCAAGATGGGGTTTCTCCATATAGCTCCAAGTATCCTGGAACTCACTCTGTAGACCAGGCTGGCCTCAAACTCAGAGATCCACCTACCTCTGCCTGCCAAGTGTTGGGATTAAAGGCGAATGCCACCACCACTCAGGTTCAAACAGGGATTTTTAAAAGTCACAGGGGGATGGCAAGATAGCTCAGCCTTGACAACTGAGTTCAATCCCAGGTCCTACATAGTAGAAGGAGAGAACCAACTTTTGAAAGTTGTTCTCTGACCTACATTTGTGGGCTCTGCATGCATACATATGTGCACACACATGCGTGCGTGCACGCGCGCGCACACACACACACTTAAAAATAAATCTTAAGAAAGAAAACTGAGGTCGAGAAAATAAAGCAATATAGCCACTATCTTGCCATCGAAGGACAGGTTTGTGGCGCCCCCTAGTGTCAACTGTTGGAAGAGCTTTAGGAGCATGGCTCTGTATCCTCAAGAAGGAGCTGGGAATTCCGTGTCTCCAGGAAAGAAATGCCCAGGCTTGTTTTACCAGCCTTTGCTGGGATTAAAGGACCCAAACTGGGTAGTGGCTGACATCCCAGTTCCCACTGGGCAGAGTTGAGGACCTGACCCTGTCCCAGAATGGCAGCTGACCAAAGAACCCCACGCAGCAAAGACCCAGCAACAAAACAGAACAGCAAACAGAACCCCAAGAAATAAGGCTCCTAAGGAACACCCAGGGAGACTGAAGTCCAGCACAGAACTGCCTTTGGGATAAAATAGTGGGTTGAACATCTGCACACAGTTAGTTAAACAGAGAGAGCCTGCTTCCACGCCTTCCCCGGGGAATGCAAGGTCAGAAGGTTCTGCGGTTTCCTTCGCATGGAGGGCGGATAATAAAAAAGACCTAAAGTGTTTAGAAAAGGAAATGTGGGGATTTGAACCAGCTCTGTCTCACCCCACCGCTCTCTGCCCCAGCAGTACTTGCGCGGCGACAGCCTCTGTGGCTACGAACAAAACCAAATGGTCTCTCAAGAGATTCTAGGTCAAAATGAGACAGGTGGTGTGAGCAAGGATGAATTCCCCCTTTCTTCCTCCCGGCAGCAGCAGCGGCAGCGGCAGTGAGAACCCGCAAGACTCAGTTCTTCAACAAAACAAACCTATGTGTGCCCAGGCTGGCTGAAGCCTGCCAAGTCCTGTCTCTTTAAAAGTCGCCAAGTGTTTGGAAACTCCCAGCCTGATTCCCAGAAACACTAAACTCACAGGCCTCACACAGGCCAGGTCTGGTTGAAGGAAAACAGAGCGCTTGAAGGTGTGAGGGCCCTGGCAGAGAGGCTGTGTGAGGCAGAGGTTGGTCCGCAGCCTCCCGGCCTGACCACAGTTCAGGGCGCTGGAGAACCTGGGGAAAGAGCCTGAGCTGTCTCTGCCTCAGCTCTCTCTGCCTCACCTGCTGAACAGCATGCCCGCACTGCTTTGTGCACAATGGCGCCCCCATCCCTAGCTATCATAATGATGTTTTAACCCAATGACATATCCAACAAGAAGTAACATTTTGACTTTCTTTCTTTCTTTCTTTCTTTCTTTCTTTCTTTCTTTCTTTCTTTCTTTCTTTCTTTCTTCCTTCCTTCCTTCCTTCCTTCCTTCCTTCCTTCCTTCCTTCCTTCCTTCCTTCCTTCCTTCCTTCTTTCTTTCTTTCTTTCTTTCTTTCTTTCTTTCTTTCTTTCTTTCTTTCTTTCTTTCTTTCTTTCTTTCTTTGGTTTTTTGGATTTGGTTTTTTCAAGACAGGGTTTCTCTGTGTAGCCCTAGCTGTCCTGGAACTCACTCTGTAGACCAGGCTGGCCTCAAACTCAGAAATCCACCTGTCTCTGCTTCCCAGAGTGCTGGGATTACAGGTGTGCGCCACCACCGCCCAGCACATTTTGACTTTTCTATTCCAGACAAAGATATATTGATGAGCTTCCTTTTGGTCACGCCATGGTCTAGAAGGAGACTGTCCTATGGAACAAACGGGATTGCTTGTCACAGAGGGATGAGTCCAGAACATATTGCCACGCCAGACTGATAGACACACAGACTAGCTGTGTCTTCTAAAGACTTCCACGGATTCTGCACATGCATACCTTTTTAAAACAAATAAACAAACAAACAAACCAAAAACAACGTGTTTGAGACGTTCACGTATTTTGCATATATTGATCCCTAAAAGCACTTCCTGTTCTATAATTTTTTTTTAGTGAAAGGTCACCTTTACTGGCCTAAAATGTGGAAAAACTGTTGAAGAAGGAGTCTGCTTCTCAGGGGCCAGAGAACTAGCTCACTGGGAGAAGGTGACATGCTACCTCTGTGACATGAGCGTGGTCCCTGAGATCTCAAATGGTAGAAAGCGAGAACCAAATCCTGCAGGCCACTCTCTGACTCCAACATGGGTGTCAAGACGCATGGACATCAGGACACATGGACATCAGGACACATGGACATTAGGACACATGGACATCAGGATGCATGGACATCAGGACGCATGGACATCAGGACGCATGGACATCAGGACGCATGGACATCAGGACACATGGGTATCAGGACGCATGGACATCAGGGCACATGGACATCAGGACACATGGACATCAGGATGCATGGACATCAGGGCACATGGACATCAGGACACATGGGTATCAGGACGCATGGACATCAGGACACATGGACATCAGGGCATTGGGACATCAGGACACATGGACATCAGGACACATGGACATCAGGACACATGGACATCAGGACGCATGGACATCAGGACACATGGACATCAGGACACATGGACATCAGGACACATGGACATCAGGACACATGGACATCAGGACACATGGACATCAGGACACATGGGTATCAGGACACATGGACATCAGGGCACATGGACATCAGGACACATGGGTATCAGGACGCATGGACATCAGGACACATGGACATCAGGACATCAGGACATGCATATGGCTGCCCAGCCCCTACACAGTAAATAGACAATTTTTTAAAGAAGAGTGCTCTTTTAAAAAAGTGGGTTCCTCGGACCCCATCTTCAGAGCTCTCCACTCCAGGCCCTTCTCCCTGGGTAAGTAATGAACACACTGCCTTGCGTCGCCGGCTTTCTAACATATCTTATGCAGTGTTCCCACCCTCCAGGGGCCGTGCTTCCCTAAGTGTATCACTGAGAGCTCACGGGCCCGAATAACATGTGTAACTTTTCCTTGAAATAAGCGTGCCTGATGCCGGCCATGTAGGTCAACTGGTAGAGTGCTTGCCTGATGTGCGGAAAACTGTGGGTTCAACCTCCAAACGCTGCATAATAACTAGATAGGATGGCATGTGCCTATAGTCTCCAAACTAAGAAGGCAGAGGCAGGAGGATCAGGAGCTCAAGGTCCCACTTAGCTACAGAGCAAGCTTTCGTCCAGCCTGTAACAGGAGGGCCTGTCTCAGGGCAGGGGTGGGGGTCAAAGGGACTGGATTTTTAAAGCCAGTCATACATAGTAGTATATACCTGCCATCTCAGCACTTAACAGGCAAAGGCCGGAGTATCACCACAAGTCTGAGGGCTACACAGTGAGACACTTTCTAAAATGAAGAGGCAAAGAGGCCTGGAGAGATGGCTCAGTGGTTAAGAGCACTAGAATTTGGTTCCCAGCATACACATGGTAACCCACAACCATCAGAGGCTCCAATTCCAGGGTATCTGATGCTTTCTTCTGGCCTCTCTGGGTACCAGGCAGGCGTGTGGCACACACACACACACACACATGCACACACTCATGCATGCATACAGAACACCCCATATATACACCTTTTTTTTTTCAATTTTTAAGAGGGGGAGATTTTTTTCTTCACCTAATGCCCCTATCCCAGTAATGAAGTCCCTCTACATAAAAAGGCATGGTTTGGCATTAGCATTGCCCTGCAAAGGGCATATTGCCCCTACTGGGCTTCAGGCAACTATTTTGGGAACTAGTTGAAGTAGCTGTATCTGGAAACAGTCTTCGTTCAGTGCTGCAGGCACGAAGACAGTTTATCAACATGCCGCGTTTGTGATCTGAGGGACCAGAGCTTGGCCTCTGACAGTTAAGAGGAAATGACCTCCACCCAGTAGAAAGGCCTGCAAGGCGGGCGAGCCAGGGCTCTAGTCCTTGAATACCTCGGCTCCCCACTTACACTGCTTCTACCTTCGTTGTCCCTGAGAGCCTGTGATGTGACCCCTCAAAGCACACGCCCAGCTATAGGATGGAAAGATGATGAGCAATGGAGGCAGGGGGATCTCTGTGAGTTCAAACCCCGTCTACACTACACAGAAATGTCCAGGTCATCCAGGGCTGCAGAGTGAGACTCTGTCTCAAAAGAAAACAAAATAAAAAGACGAGAACTAAAGGCTGGATGCCGGCCATGCTTGAGGACCATCTTTCTATTAACGCCAGATAAAAGCGGCAATACCTATTTTTATTGACTTCTTTTCCTAATTAGCTGCCTAAGTTTCCATAGGTACAGGGTTTTGCTTGTTGGAAACCAACAGGTTCTGGGAGAGGGAAGGCATAGTATCCAGCTGTCTCCCTGCTGGCGAGCCCACCATGTTCTGACGTTAATTCAATCCCAAGGTCATGTAGACAGCCCTTGTTAACTGCTGCAGGACCCCGGGCAAGACGGGATCTAGTAAATCCAAGGGAAAGATTGGAATGGGAGGAGAGGGGTGGTCTCTCTCTCTCTCCCCATCGACTCTCTAAGCTAAGGCTAGTTTTGATTGTGGGTGATTGAGCCTCTTAGTTCCTGGAGTATAACAGAGCACCATTGGCTTAACCAACCTCCAGTTCTTCCCATTCTGGAGGCTGGGACCTTCAAGGCCATCCTGGCACCGGGAAGGGCTTCTTCTGGTCATCCTGGCTCACAGATAATAGTCTTGCTGCTTCGTGCTGTGTGTGTGTGTGTGTGTGTGTGTGTGTGTGTGTGTGTGTGTGTGTGACAGAGACACAGAGACAGAGACATACAGACAGAAAGGCAGAATGACTTAAAGAGCATATGTATACAGAAAGAGTGGAGATATGTGTATATGTGGAGAGATATGTGTGTGTAGAAAGAGAAAATAAAGAAAGAGAATGTCTCTCTGTGTGGAGAGAGAGAGAGAGAGAGAGAGAGAGAGAGAGAGAGAGAGAGAGAGAGAGAGAATGTGTGTGGAGAGACAACATTAGGATCTCACATATCAGGGCACGTTAGCCTACTCCCTCCTAAGAGCTCCCCCAGTAGCATCCTATTGCTGGTGAGACCTTCTGGAAATGAACACGGGAGGGATATGAGCATTCTGCTTCCACAGCATCATGTGATCTGGTTTAAAATGGAGGATTCGTTGATCCTTGAAGAACATGAGAGGAGACATTGAGAGATGACCAGCAGTCACTGTCACAAGATCCACGGGGTTCTGTGTGCTCATTGTGGTTTGTTTTTATTACATTTTTATTACATTTGATAATTTCATATGTGTATTAATATATTCTACTTAACTCCCGCCCACACACACCCTCCCTTCTCCTTCCCCACACCTCTGACCACCCCTCTCCTCCCTTTCCAATCTTTCTCTTGGATTTACTAGGCCGTGTCTTGTCTGGTGTCCTGCACCAGTTAACAATGGCTGTCTACATGACCTTGGGTTTGAATTAACGTCAGAACATGGTGGGCTCACCAGTGGGTAGGCAGCTGGATACTATACCTTCCCTCTCCCAGAACCTGTTGGTTGCCAATAGATCAGCAGTAAATGGTGAACTGGCAAGTCCATTCCATCCCTGGAACTGGCTAGTGTGGTTCTGGTCCTCCAGGGACAGGCGCTATGAGTTTGTCACCACAACTCTGCCATACCTACACTGTTTTGTTCTTGATGTAGGAGCCACAGTGGGGCTGGACATGGTGGGTGGCATGGTCTTAATATCAGCACTGGGGAGCTGGAGGCAGGAGGTTCTGACATATGAGGCTAGCCTGGGCTACACAATAAGATTTTTTTTTCAAAAGAGGAAAAAGGGGGCTCTGGGGACTGTAGTTCAGTGGGAGAAGGTTGCTAGAACTCAGAAGGCTCAGTGTTTATGCCCTCAGTACCACAAACAAAGAAAAGCAAAACCCTGTACCTATGGAAGCTTAGGCAGCTAATTAGGAAAAGAAGCCAATAAAAATAGGTATTGACGTTTTTATCTGTATATGCATTGATTTTCTCACAGTGGACAGGACAATCCTTCCCAACGACTAACTCGCGATGACATGGCAGCCACAGGACTGAATTAGTGGCTATGCCTATCCAGTCCAGACCCTCTGAGTTATGAATTCCTTGATAAAGAGTCTAACTCAGTCTTTGTTCTTCATCCTCACTCAGGGTCTGATGAAGTGGGCACAGGAATAATAAGTTGACTGTATGCGTCTAAAAACAAGTTTGTGTGTGAGATTGGCTTCACTGACTGTTTCCAGGATATCTTTATATTTGGAAGCGTGTTCTGAGACATGCTTCCAAATGTTCGGGAATAAAACATTCCCTTGGGTGTCTCAGAGATGAGGCCTACTTAGGAGGGATATAATAACAATTCTCTCAGATATAAATGGGATCCCTGAGAAAACATTACACCTCACAGCACATCAAAAGCAGTATGCTGGCCTCGGCCCCGTTTTAAGGCTAGAGTCAATAGGTCGTAGACACGGTCTTAGTCACTGTAATCCCTGTGAAGAGACACCATGACCAAGGCAGCATTGATTGGGGCTGGCTTACAGTTTCCAGGATTTAGTCCATTATCATCATGGACGAGAGAGAGCATGGCGGCCTGCAGGCAGACATGTGCTGGAGAAGTAGTTGAGAGCTACATCCTGATCTGCAGGAAGAGAGGGGAAAAGAGAGGCACAGACAGACAGAGACAGACACAGACAGACAGACAGACACAGACAGACAGGCAGGCAGACAGACAGAGACAGAGAGACAGACACAGACACAGACAGACACAGACAGGCAGGCAGGCAGGCAGACAGACAGACAGACACAGACACAGACAGACACAGACAGGCAGGCAAGCAGACAGACAGACAGACAGACACAGACACAGACAGACGCAGACAGACAGGCAGGCAGACAGACAGAGACAGAGAGACAGAGACAGACAGACATAGAAACTGGGTGGGCCTGGCTTGAACTTTTGAAACCTCGAAGCCCACTCTCAGTGACATACTTCCTTCAACAAGGCCTTGCCTTCTCCAACAAGGCCTCTCTTCCTAATCCTTCTCAAGTAATGCCACTCCCTGATGACTAAGTATTCAAATATATGAGCCTATGGGTGGTGCAGTCTTATTTCTATCACCACAGACATTCATCTTCCGGTTCCAGGTCAGGTCTGAGAGTCTCCCCACTAGCTCACTCATTGGAGAAGGAAGTTGCCTGCAAGAGTTGCTGGGGACAGACTCACCAGAGGCTGCCTGTGCTTGAGGCTTCTGCCCTGGACAGAGAGTGAGCCAACTTCTAGGATTCTACAGGAGGCTGGGGGGGGGGGGGGGGGGGCTGTCCTTCCTGCCTCTGCCTCTGAGACTAAGCCTTTCTGTTGCAGACAAATATTCTCACAGCTGCTTCCAAGACCAGCAGTCAGGAACATCAACAACCTACAAACTTGATTCTGCAGGGGACGGATCGCGGCCAGCACTCCCAAACCCTTAGAGAGCTTCTGAGTTGCGCTGCCCCTCATTACATGAGGCTTTTAGCTAGTACCCCGCTGCTACCGAGTTCACACCTGTTTCTGCTTAAACCCCAAGTGGCAACCTGCCTTAAGCTGTTTTCATGTTTTATTTTGATATTAAATACATTTCAGAATATTATTTTTATTTTATGCTTCTGGGTATATTTGTGCATACATGATGATATTGTATCCCGCATTCATGCCTGGTACCAGCAGAGGCCAGAGGCATTGGATCCTCAAAAGCTGGAGTTGCAGATGCAGTGAGACACCTGATGTGGATTCTAGAACCTTCCCAGATCCCCTGCAAGAGCAGCAGATCACCTGACTGCAGAGCCATCTCTTCAGCGCCATGTTTGAAGTCCCCCACCTACCCGCTAAGCTTGTACCCTCAAATACCAAAGGCATGCCTGTAAAATTAATTTTTTCTTTAACTTATCTAAAGATTTATCAGACAATAAAGTAACTTACTCTTTAGGTATCTGAAACACTGGGATTTGGCTTTTTTTGTTTTTTGTTTTTGTTGTTGTTGTTGTTGTTGTTGTTGTTGTTTTGGTTTTTCGAGACAGGGTTTCTCTATGTAGCCCTGGCTGTCCTGGAATTCACTCTGTAGACCAGGCTGGCCTTGAACTCAGAAATCTGCTTGCCTCTGCCTCCCAAGTGCTGGGATTACAGGCGTGCGCCACCACCCCCGGCTTGGCTTTTTTTCTTATAGAAATAAATTCCCGGGCTGAGTAGGGTTATTGCCATTCCTCCATAGGACCTAGAAGTTTTGTTACTTTGGGAAGTAACTTTTTGATGCACCAAATGTTAAAATGTTCCTACTTAGTTATTTTTATGTTATGTCTATGAGCTTTTTGTCTCCTGTATGCCTGCACACACTTATGTGCCCTGCGCTTGCTCTTGGAGGCCGGAGGGGGTGTTGAACTGGAGTTTTAGAGGGCTGCAAGCCTCCATGTGGGTCTGGGAATCAAACCTATCCCGGAAAGGCAGCCATGGTCCTGGTTTCTGAGCCATCCCCCATCCTGTTAGTTCTACCGTTAGCTGAAGTTCTCCATTCTCTGGCCTGCGTCCCCTCGGACATTGATTGCCCTTCAGGGTCAATGTTTTACTCCTTTTTGAGTTCCACATGGTGACCTTCTGAGACGTGAGTCTCAGACAGCGCGCCACCAGCACCTCTGAGCATAGGCGCCGAAGAAGTCACTCTGACCCCAAGTACAGCCCGGTAGTTTGCCAATATTTTCACCAGTTAGGAATTAGAGGAATTTAGTCATAGGACTTGAAAATAAATTGAAGTCTCTTTTTAGCCATTTTTTGTTTTTAGTGGAGACCAAGCTCCCATTCCTTGCAAAGCATCTTCCTCGGCATGAATGCCCGAGTGTGAGCCAGGAATCACAAACGACTAACTGTGACCCAGCACAGGGTGGAGCGGGATTCCTGGCACCTTTTTTTTTTCCAAAGGAAAAAACAACTGAGCAGAAATTGTTACTTTCAAAAGCTTTTTGTGGGAATGTAGATGAAAGAGACTAGTTTTTTAAAATGCCCTTATTGCAAGAATTATAAACATGATTGTGTAAAGCCAAAAAGGAGGAGTGTTCCAGGTCTATAGACATGTGACTTAGATTTTACCTTTAGGGGCATTAACTAACAAGGCAGCTTTAGTTTGCTAACTTTTTAATCTAATGGGCTCTGGATTCAAACGTTTACTTTTGAAATCTAAATATTTGCATTTGCTAAAGCTAAGCTGAATTGCCTAAGCATCTAGGAGAGCCAGTCCGTACTGAAAAGACCAGTCTTACTGGAGATTGATGCGAAATCTACCGTGGACCTTTAAGCAAATGTATTATAAATCACTACCTTTTAGTGGGCAATTTTACCGTTATATAGAATACACTTGGAAATTTGAATTAAATGACACTTTTTTTAAAAACTAAAATTTTAAAGTTATCTTACAAAATAGAAGAAGGTTTCATTAGGCACACACATCAAGTGACCTGAATAAATAAAAAGGCTGGTTATCGTATGTGAAAGAAACTCTGGAGCCAGAAATCCTCAGTTGGGCCCCTAGAATCTCAAGCACTGATTGTAGCGGGCCTTGCTGCATTAAAGAAGAATAGAAGTTAACCTGAAGTTAACTTGATTTTCAGATAAATAACAAATCCTTAAAACACTGGGCATCCGTGTTTATCTGCTGCTCTAATTTAATATATCAACGATGACAATAACAAGAGACCAAAGCTTTACCTCAGAGTGCCTTGAATCCATGCTTAATGTTGGTTTTCTAACATTTCTCCTTTTATTTGAAAGATGTTTTCATTCCTATGATTTCAGGCTTACGGGATGGGGCAGGCAGAAGAGTATGTCTTATCCCCTGGATTGACACCTGGGTTGCGGGTGGTTGTGAGCCACAGGACCAGAGTGCTGGCAATTGAACTCAGGTCTGGAAAACCAGCCAGCGCTGAGCCTGCTCTCCAGCCCCGCCCCTTATTTTGCCCGAGTCTTTGCACCTGTCTTAGGGCCCTCCAGTGTTTCTCACTCATTTAAATTTTTCCGTCTGTTCTATTCATAAGGCTTTCCTTTTCAAGATCCAAATGCATTCAAGATTAGATCCTCTGACCCTTCTCAAAATAAATAAGCTATTTCCTGTTCCTGGGAGAGAGCACAGAGCTGGGAACTGAGAGCTCAGGCTGCGAACCCCGCAAGGTCCCGGGCTGCAAACCCCGCAAGGTCCGGGGCTGCGAACCCCGCTAAGTGCCCGGCTGTGAACCCCACAAGGTCCGGGGCTGCTCCCTGCTGTGCAGCCGCAGCTCTTGCTTCCACAGAGAAGCGAACCACACGAACAGACAGCATGGTGAAGATTCACTCATATCCAGGAAGTTTTCCTGATCGGTTCAAATCCCACTTCTCTTGGTTTTGAACCAGGTCGCTCTAGCACAACAGATCTTTGCAAACTTAAGGTGGTCAGTTATACATATAGGAAAAGAAGCATGAAAATTTATGTTGAAATTTGGACACTGGTTTGAGAGTTAATTGTACTAAAATCTCAATTAAATGATAGGCGGGCCGTGGTGGTGCACGCCTTTAATCCCAGCACTTGGGAGGCAGAGGCAGGCAGATTTCTGAGTTCGAGGCCAGCCTGGTCTACAGAGTGAGTTCCAGGACAGCCAAGGCTACACAGAGAAACCCTGTCTCAGGGGGGAAAAAAGACATGATAACAGTATTTTAGTTATGCTTAAAATAATAACCTCATTTTTAGAGCTATTTAAAATGTTTGTGGGTTGATAGAATTTCTGGAATTAGCTTTGTAACTATGAGTGGAGTGTGGGGGAGAATACATCAGATAACTGTGCAGCAAGTGGTCAAACAACAGGTTTGTGTGAGCATATCATACGATTTTCTGTAGGGTTTTAATGCTTTTTAACGTTTTTAGTTCCTTTAAAGTTTCAAGGACAAGACTTACTATCTCAGCCCTAAGAAAGATGCCAAGTCTACAGTCAGCCTAGATTGCGTACTGAATTCCAGACCAGCTTAGGAAATTTAGTGAGACCCTATCTCAAAAAAGCAGAAGAATAAAATAAATTTAAATATTAGAAGTTATTTTATGGCCAATGGTGGAGGCAGGGGCAGGCAGATCTCTGTGAGTTCAAGGCCACCCTGGTCTACAGAGCTAGTTCCAGGACAGCCAGGGCTACACAGAGAAACCCTCTCTTGAAAACAAACAAACAAAAGTTGTTTTATAGCACCCTAGAGCATTACCATTAAAAGAGAAAGTTTTGGCATTTGCTATATCATAGATCAGCCTTGGTTGATATAAGCAAGTCACAGGAGAGAGAGTGACCCTGCCTATAGGAGAGAAACCTAAGTAATTAAATGCAGAAACAGAAAGGAGCATGGTTGCCGGAAGCTACTGGGAGAATTACACCGTAATCAGTTACAGAGTTTCAGTTCAGTAGGATAGGCAGAGTTATGGATTCAGTGGTGAAGGTTACACAGCATTGGAAATGTACCTGGTACCACTGAGCTCTCTGTTCAAATGGATGGAAATGTGAGATAGGATGCAACTCAGGTAGGTGACCCAGCAACTGCAAAGCCCTGTGTTCAATCCCTGCTACAGGGAGATGCCGCTAAAATGACTAATTGTTGTGTAGCACATGACTTATCGCAATTTGTAAAAGACATAGGGATCACAGAGATGTCTCGGTGGTTAAAAAAATGAAAATAAAAATAAAATAAATGTCAAAAAAAAAAGTTTAGAGGGAAACATTTGTCCTGGTTTCTCTAAACAGCACAATTGTGTAGCTTTCTAAACTGTACACAATAGTGTCCTCTAGTGGCCACTTGAATAAACTACAGATCCTTAGAAGGTTGATTCAGAGCTGGCCATGTTATTTATCCCTTGTCAGTGGTTACCAGATTTCCAAAATCCACAGCCACGATTAGTTTTTTGATGACAATTTGCATGATTCTTCCAATATATAAAGCAACAAAGATACCACCTACTACACAACAGAATAAAGTGCATCTGTGCCTCCAAGGTCAGCTTGCCGAAAAGTGAAAGAAACATTTGTCAAAAGACTCTATGTAGAGAACTGGAGAGACAGACTTGTGTCTTTGTGGTTAAGAGCACTGACTGAGCTCCCAAAGATCCACATTCAATCTCCAGCACCTGCATGGCAGCTCACAACTGTGTGTAAACCTAGCTCCAGCAGATTCCACATCCCTCCTCTGACCTCTGAGGACATCAGGCAGACACACACGGTACACAGGCATACATGCCGGCAAAACATCCTCTGCAGGCATGCAACCCCTCCCACATTTCTGCATCTGGATCTTGCTAAGGTCTTTTATTGGTCATAGGTCCTTACAGAGCTCTCAAATACACTCCAATACCCTGCCAGTGGCCCTTGAAAAATAAGAACTAGCAAAAGACAGTGTCATGACAGACTTTTTTTTTTCTTCTTTTTTAAATAGCTGCAACTGAACCTGGGACCTTCACACACGTGCTCTAGCATTAAGGCTGTAGCCCCAATCATCTTTGCTTTTTATTTGTGGGGAAAAAATAAATAGGAGTCACTCTGTAACTCCTGCAAACCTCGTGCCTCTGTCTCCTGAGCAGTCAGGATTACAGGCCGAGCCATACAGGCGAGTTTCTAATTGACCTTATCCAGAAATAGTTATTCTACAAACTGGAGTAAATGTTCCTGGAGTAAACGTTGCAGGGCTGAGCAGAGGAGATGGGTTTTGTAGATGGGGTTACAGAGAGCAGATATGGAAAGAACAGGCTTATAAGCCTGTCCTTGTGGCCTGGTGGCTTCTGTTTCATTCCTAAAAATAAAGTTACTTAGTAAGTTTATACGCATAACACACACACACACACAAGTCCTTTGAAAGCTATCAGAAAGATGAGTAAACTTTTGGAAGCAAAAAAACAGCCCTTAAATCAGTCATTTCAGCACGTGGCTCTGTTACGCTTGTCGGAGGATCTGAGTTTTCACAGACACATCATGTGTGAGCTTTCCAATAATGACTAATGTCATTCATTCCCAAGAGTCTGAACAGTCACTGTGAGGCTACTTTGTAAAGTTACAGCACAGAGAGAGGCTGGGCCTACTTTTAGCATACTTCACCACGAGTCAGAAATTACTCTAAAATTGGAATGCATAGGAGCGACACTGATTTCAGAAGCAAAATTGAGACAAGAATGAGTGGACAAAAATGTTTTTAAAAGAAAGCAAAGGCAGTGATCTGGCTCTACAAATCAAGACATCTGCTATCGACCCTGGCAGCCTGAATCTGGAGCCCGGTGCCCATAGTGGAAGAGAGAGGCAACTCCTAAATGTTGTTCTTCAGACTCTACACGTGTTCTGTGGCACACACGCACACATCAGCACATATCCACACATGAATTAATATCACACACACACAAACACACACACACACCAATTCTTTTTAAAGGAAACAAAAGCCAGGCATGATGTTGCTGGCATATAATCTTAGCACTCAAGAAGTCAAGTCAGGAGGATCATGAATTCCAGGCCAGCCTGGGCTACAGAGTGAATTCCAGGCCAGCACCAGCTCCAGGGTGAGCCCCTAGATTAAAAACAGACAGACAAACCAAGAATAACAACAGCAGTGATACCTCTATGAAGCAGCCTGCCCCGATAGGATTTTGATGGCCAATGTAAAGTTCCAGGAAAACTCTTAATACTTTAGTCAACCTCAGAGAAAACTGGGCTTTCTACCTCAGTATCACAGCACACAGTCCAAGACCACCAGACCCCAGCCACTGGAGCACTGTGTTTTAAGGCTTACTTTTATTTTCAAAATGTTTTCTTTTAAATATTGTTTATGAGATCTTTCTCCATTTTTAAGTAAGCCTTTAAATCTGGCATTTATTTTATGAAAATCCCCTGCCCTGTTTTAGAGAAAGGGGCTAACGTATCCCAGGCTATCTTTGGACATTTTTGCTTTTTTTCCTTTGCTGTTGTTGTTGTTGTGTTATTTTTGAGACAGTTTCACTATGTAGCCATTGCTAGCCTGGAACCCACAGAGATCTTCCTGCCTCTGTCTTCTGAGTGCTGGGATTAAAGGTGTACATACAGGCCAGCACAGTCAGCCTGTTTTGTGTTTTGAGAGAAGGTCTCACATAACTCTGATCTCCATCTTCCCCTTCCCCCTTCCCAGGGTTTGGGACTGTGGGCACACAGGGACTGTGGGCACGCATCCCCATGCCCAGCCAGGCACAGTTCACAGTCTGAAAACATTCTCTGGAGCCACAGGCTTTGAAACTTTTTAAAGTAGCAGATTCTTTTCCAAAACAAAAAGCCACTGCCTCAGAAATACTGTAGAGAGGAATTTTGCTTTTCTTTGGTTCTGTTTAGCTTTGAGACCTGTATTTTCCCCCCTTGGGGCCTTTCTTAAGAAGAGGGACAGAAATGAGAGCCCATCTGAAAGAGACAGAAAATAGAAAATAAGAAGCTGTAATTCTGACTTCAATTTCAAACCAATTTGCAAATTGGTGCAAATATCTTGGGTGGGGCAGGCAGGGCTTGGGAGTCTGGGTCAGCTTCCTACTCTACAAACCGTTAACACAAATGTTGGATCTAGGCTTGCAGGGGATTGGGGAGGCAAAAAGAACTGCAAGGGGGCTTTGCACGGTGGAAGCCCTGGAAAGCTGTCTCTTGCAAGACGCCAGCGTCCCTGTTCCCCTCAGATGTTCTGCAGTCCTTCCGGGAAGAGGCCAACCACATCAGAAGCATCCTTTGTGCAGAAGACTGGATCTAACATGCGCTCTTCAGGCTCATGGTGCCACAGGAAGGCAATGAACCCCTTGGGAGGTGGGGCTTCTGTGGAGGAAAGTTCAGTCACTGGGGCAATGTCTTTGTAGAGTATATTAGGACATCAGCCCCTTTCCTCATTTTTGTTCTCTGACTTCCATAGAGAAAACTGCTTTCCCTGCCATCTTAGGACCAAAGCAACAGGATCAAGTGACCATGAACCAAAAGAATCACTTCCTACTTTAAGTCGCTGGTCTTGTGGATTTTGTCCCAGCTGAGGAAAGCTAACTAAAGCACTTTGTAAGAATAGCCAGAATGGTTATTCTGAGTCTGGAGCCAGCTCACCCTGCCCGGTTGCTGCCCAGGGACCAGACCTCTGCCTGTGTCTACCTCTCCTGAGTACAGAGACTTTGAGATGCAGATGTGTCTTATTCTTTCGTTACATTGTAGCTGTTCTGTAACGAGCCAAGCCAGCACTGGGCTGTAAATAAAAAGACTATCATTGTGGGAGATACAGAGTGTCAGCAGGGGAATAGGACCTATGAGAAAGGTCAAAGGTCACGACCACAGGGCCCAGAGTCACCATTTAGTCTGGAAGTGCCATAAGATGTAGCAGAAAAGGCCCAATTCCCTCTCAGAACTTGAGCACTCACTTGAAATGTGGGGAGGATGTGGGTGACTCCATTCTTTACTTCAACTCATATCCTAGATGAGCGAAGGCAGAAAAGGACTTTGTCCATCTGTGTCCTGAGTGTCCTTGATGGGTGTGTAGCTCCAAGTCTCCCCTAGGCCGAGAGTCCCTTTGTGGAAACAGCAACGTTTATCTGCAATGATAATAGTCAAGGTTGCTTTTCATAACTGTGGTACCATGTTTAAAACAAAAACAAACAAACAAACAAACAAACAAACAAACAAAAACTCTGCCAGACATGATGACACAAGCTTTTTATTCCAGCACTTGGAAGACAGAAGCTGGCTAATTTCTGTAAGTTCAAGGCTAGCCTGGTCTACACAGAGAGTGCTAGGACAATTAAATACATACATACATGCATGCATACATACATACATACATACAACCGCTCAGCCGCCACTCTATTTCCTAAATTAGGAGGTTTGGGGTTTTTTATTTCATATAAACGAGGGTTTTTCATTTTGATTTTTAAATCTCTTTTGCTTCAGTTTCTTGGCCTCTTGATTTGTTTTTGAGCTTGGCCTCAAACTCACTGATGCAGTGGAGGAGCCTGAAATCCTAATCGTCTGCCTCAAGAGCTGGGTTGGCAGGCATGCGCTCTCACACCTGACAATCACGTGCTCCCACGCCTGGCTGCTGCTCCTTTCCTGAAGCCATTCTGTAACTCGCTGTATTTCTATCTATTTATTGCAGCCAGTGGCCAAGCCAGAACAAGCCTTCATTATCTCACTTTGTGGATGTGCCATAATTTGCTCATATATTTCCCTACTGATGGACACGTGGATCTTCACAATATTTCACAATTAAAATAATACTCCAACAGCATCTTGCCTTTATATGTTTTCACTCATGCACCCTGAGTTTAAGGGTTCCCATGCCTATGCCATGCCCAGTGTGGAACCCAGTCTTATCTTATTCCATAAGAAAAGATCGGGATGCTCGGTGCCCAGGGCCTGCCACCCTGCCATTACAGCTCCTGTCCTGCTCGGTGTAAATGCAATTCCTCTCTCCATGTCCTCACCACACATCCCCAAGCTCACAGCCCCCTTAGCTCCCAGACCTATGCCCATGAAAACCCCACATCGACTGTCTCTTGGCTGCCAAGAACAGGACCAACTACAGGAGCTGGTTCAAGGACGTGTCTGATTGTGTGGCTGATTGAGTACAGCTGAGTATTTACCAATAGAGACATGCGTGAATATATCATGGTGTGTACCCAAGGTGGGTCATTAGGTAGTACTTTGCTCAGATGATACATGCATATAATCTCAGCACTGGGAGGCTGAGACAGGATTGCAGGGATATCAAGGCCAGCCTGAGCCACATCTCGAGACTGCATCCCAACTGACTAAACAAATAAATATAAAATTAGTTTTAAAATGGACATTGATTTTTATTAAAACATCTTTCATAAGAATAAAGGTCTATATTTGAAGCCATACAAAGTAACAAATATTTTTGTTAGAGTTTGTCTTAGTTGGAGTTTTATTGCTGGGAAGAGACACCATGGCCGTGGCAGCTTTTATAAAAGAAAACATTTAACTGAGGCTGGCTTACAGTTTCAGAGGTTTCGTCCATTATCATCATGGTGGGAAAAGGGCAGCATCCAGGCAGGCCTGGTGCAGGAGACAGAGCTGAGAGTTCTACATCTTGATGGCAGGAGACTGGGTTCCCCACTGGGTGTGGCATAGGCATGGGAACCCTTAAAGCCTCCCCCAACAGTGACACACTTCCTCCAGCAAGGCCACACCTCCTAGTAGTGCCACTCCCTGTGGACCAAGCATTATAGGGGTCATTCCTATTCAAACCACCATGGAGTTCCTACCACTTGAGTCTATACCAGATGAAAGTAAAACAATTGTAAAGGGAATTCCCTATTTTATCTATGATTGCTTAAATAGTTCCTGGAAATTACTAAGCACTAAGAAAAGACAACTTTTAAGATTTAAGAATAAACAAAAACTTCAACAACAACAAAAAAAGGTGCGAGCAGGCAGCATTCCTGGCTGGACTCCCCAGGGACAGTGGGACCACTTACCTTTTCCTTCAGCTTCTAGAGACCACCTCACATGAGCTGGCATCCATGGCATTCTCCTCATGTCTCATTGCTGGGACCCAACCCTTCCACCTCTCCCTTCCATATGAAAGACTATTTTTGTATGGTAATGGAGGCCCCCACATCATCCAAGATAATCATGTTATTGCAAGGTCAAACGATTAGCATCGGTCATCAGTGATCTGAATCCTTCTTTTGAATAGACCATACACATGAGTTCTAAGGAGTTAAAGCCACGGACGTCTTGGGAAAGCATTACTTACCAAATACAGATGCCAGGAGTCGGGAGGTGAGGACAGAGGCCTCAGCAGCTTCTGGGTTCAGGGATATATATGAGGAACGTTCTTTGGCCCTGGGGGTGGAAGGGAAGGAGGGCTGGCCAGCTCTTTGACTGACAGGTGAGGTAAGCTGACTGGCACTGAATAGGAAGCAGCCAATGTTTATCTATGGCTAGGACGTCCATGTGCCTGGATCTCAGAAGGACAGAGGACCTCTGAAACACCACAGCCCCCACTTCATAGGCAGGGTCTATGTGCGTCTTAGTTAGGGTTTCCATTGCTGTGAACAGACACCATGACCAAGGCAACTCTTTTAATTGGGGCTGGATTACCAGTTAAGAGGTTCATTCCATTATCATCAAAGCAGGAAGCATGGCAGCATCTAGGCAGGCATGGTGCAGGAGAAGCTGAGAGTTCTACATCTTGTTCTGAAGGCAAACAGGAGAACACTGCTGTCTTCCAGGCAGCTAAGAAGAGGGTCTCAAAGTCCACCATCGGGATACACTTCCTCCAACAAGACCACACCCCTCAATAATGTCACTCCCTGGGCCAAGCATATTCTAACCACCACAAGGAGCATCTGGAAAGTGTGTGTGGAAGATAGAAGTGGCCGCAAGGACTGTCCTAGCTGTGGGCTCTGATACTTCCTCCACAACCAGGGTACACAGGAAGCTGCCTTGGCAGGTTTGTTTGCCTTACATACACAACTGGGGACCTGGAATTAGGTTAATGCCCTGTCTCAGAAGGCATGGGGCTAGACAAGCAGAGTTCAGCATCTCCCATAGGCCAGTGGGCTCCAGAACATTCCTTAGCCTCTCTGCAGCCTTCCCAACCATACCTTCTTGGAGCTGGGTGTGGTGCCAGATCTCCCAGGACTCGAGAGGCTGAAGCAAAGAATCAGGAGTTAAAGGCCCAGCCTGGGCTACAGAATGAGACCCAGTCTCAAGGCGAAGGCTCACAGGTTTGAAGAGTTCAGTCCTCTGAGAGCTGTCAATACTGTTGCTCTTAGGCCCGTGGTGTCTCTAAGATTTACATCATGGTGGAACAAAACCACTCACCTTACTGTCAGGAGGAAAAGGAAGGGATGAAGAAAAGCTAAGGTCCCACTATGTCCTTTAAAAAAACAGACCTCCAGCTACCGAAGAACCTCGTAAAGGTTCCACCCTTCCAGTAGTGCCTCCCTGAGGAGCAAGCTTTTCCCACCTGGGCCTCTGGGGCTGCTTAAGGTGCCGCACACAGTCTCACTTACCCAGACAATAGAGATCTCCACATCTTCGATGCAGAGGAGTGTGCTCTATCAAAAGTCACTGTAACCACACAGATGTACGAGCATGCCACTTCTTACTTGCTAATAGTATGTGATGAATTATTTGGGGGGAGGGGTATGGAATCTAAATTCACCTAGCTGTTTAAAGACTGCTTAGCATGGATTGGTTATAGCCATCCTGGGACGTGCCAGTCAGCTACTCCTGCTGGCATTGAAAGCCCGTCTAACTGCAGATGTGCTGCATGGGGCATCTGGGTGGGAATGTGGCAAGGCTGTAGACCTCCATGTCTCCTACTGTGCCTGCCTTTTCAAGTGTCACGACCTCAGGAATGGGGATCTGGCAAGGCACAATGACCCTTTTCTATTCCTTGGAACAGCGGTTTCCTCTAAGGAAGGTACTTTTCCGGAAAACATGTTATTTCAAGGCCTCTTGATTCCAGAATGTAGCGAGTCCCACAGAGACACCCCTGCCAGTTTTCAGAGCCAGGGACTGTGGAGAGAGGGCACAGTGGGGGTGCCCTGCCTACCTCATGGCGCCTACAGCTCAGAGCTCAAGGATTTCCATTTTTCATCCTGCAGACAAGCAAGCTGAGATTCTCATCTCTGCACCCTATGCTGTGGTAGAGGCCTGGCCAGGACTAGAACAAATTGGAGTTTCCCGGGTGCCCGGGTGGCTCGCTCCTGCTGTCCTCCGCTGAGGGCTGGGGCTGAGAAAGAGCCCCAGGGCGGTAGGGGAGGTTAGACCTGTGGAAGCAAGGTGCAGTTAACCTGTGCAGGAGTTTCAACGCCCTGGTGGGCTATAGTCTGTTCTGCCAGGGCCCAGCCATCCCCAACGGATGCTCAGCTCAGGAGTTGAGCTGCCAAAAGGTCGCCACTGGCAAAGTCCACATCTTCAGAATCAGATGTGTAGCTAGGGGCAGATGTCAGTAAGTTTCGGTGAGCCCGAGGAGCCAGATCTCCAGTTTCCTTCCCTCCTGAAGGTGTGGAGTGGATCCAGCTGAGGCGACAGAGGCTTTATCCGCAGCCCAACCTGGCTCCTGCACAACCGCTATCGGCCCAAAGCACTCACAAAGCGGAAGCTTGCACACACACCCCCACCCACCCTCAGTCTATGCGGGCTGCTGTGGGCACTGACAAGATGGTGTGTGGTGAGAGCAGGGTGCCTGCTGCATGGTAGGAAACCACGGGAACCAGCAGTAGCTACGGAGCAAGTGGAAAATGCACTGGATTTGGAGCGCGGAGGGCTAGGGGCCGGAGCAGCTTGGCCCTGCGGTGCCAGGCTGGCCTGAAGCAGCTGCTTCAAGCTCTCTGCCACCAGCTAAACACTCCCCGTTTTGCTGGTATTGTGGTGCCATTCTCTTCTTGTACTGCTGCTTCCTCTCTTGGGGATGGTGGGCAGAGGACCGCCACTGGCAGTAAGGGGGCTCCTGCAGGCTGTGGCTGGGACTGTCTCTCTTCTTACACAACAGGCAACCCCAGGGAGAGTGGCACACCACATCCTTCATACACCGTACAAATACCACACCTGTGAGACATACAACACGGCACACGAACACACCACATGACCCACCGTGAAACCACACACACATACCAAACACAGCAGACACATATACACACTCATACCACACATACAAAATATCTCCACATCCACACATCCTGCACACCTTGCATACCCCACCCCTCAGTGTAATGTACACACACCATACACTATGCACATACCACAGGTGCTAGCCAAGTTTGTGTCAACTTGAGCCAAACTAAAATCATCTGAGAGGAGGGAAACCCAACTGAGAAATCCCTTCCATAAGATTGGGCTGTGAGAGACATCACGACAATGAGCATGTCTCTGGTGGGAGAGAAAGAGAAGCAGTCTGTGCACCAGCAAGAGAGGAGGAACTGGAGACTCTACTGTGGTGAGGAACAGCCTGCTGTGAGAGGCCTTCACTTCCACATGCGGCCACGGTGAGGTCCCAGCCTGGGCTGCCACGGAGAGCCAGGCTGGATCCACGTCCTTAGGCCGTGATACCACCAAAAGCCATTCGCACATCCCTAGTCTGGGCCACTGCCTGGGGCCATGTGGATGTCCAAGGGCTGCCCAGAGCTGGCCCTGCCCCTGGCCAGCTGCAGCACTGAGGAAAGCAGCCCCCACCTCACCTGGACATCACAGTAGAGCTGGCCCTGGCAGCATGAGTTCTGGAGAGCCAACCCCAGGGCCCGAATACAGGAGAGCAGGCCCTGTCCCTCACTGAGGCCTTGTGATGGTGTGGACATAGGAGAAATGCCCTCACCCAACTCAGCGAGCACCCAGGCCCAGCCGAACCCAGCACCAACCCCACCTATGATCTGCTGGAGCACATGAGGGTCCAGGCCAGCAGCGCCAAAGCTGAAGGCTCTCTGTGACACAGGGCAACCACAGGAGATCTGAGAGGACCCAGTGAGGATCCAGGACTGACAGTGTAGTGACCTATTGCAATGAAATTTGTGAGTAAAGCTGTTTGGGCAAAAGGGTAAACTGTGGGACACACTGAAGCTTCAGTTGTTAGATGGATTGTTTTTTTTTTTTAATTACTTTGTTTTCATTTTTTTTTTGTTTTTGATTTTTGCTTTACTTAGTGGGGGAGGTTGCCAGGGCAGAGGGCAGATACGGAGAGACAGGGGAATGAGCGGGACTGGGTCTCACAGTGTGAAATTTACAAAGAATCCATAAAAAGTTAAAAAAAATAAAAATAAAAAGGAGTGGGTTGGCTGGGCAGTGGTGACGCACACCTGTAATCCCAGCACTCTGGGAGGCAGAGGCAGGCAGATTTCTGAATTCGAGGCCAGCCTGGTCTACAGAGTGAGTTCCAGGACAGCCAGGGCTACACAGAGAAACCCTGTCTCAAAAGAAAAAAGAAAAAAAAAAAAGAGGTGGTTTGTAGGCAAGCCTGCAGAACATTTCTTAAATTAGTGACCGACATGGGAGGGGCCAGCCAATTGTGGGTGGGGTCCTCTCTGGGCTGATGGTCCAGGGTTCCATAAGAAAGCGGGCAAGCACGCTGAGCAGGCCATGATGAAAGAGCCAATAAGCTGCGCCCCTCCGTGGCCTCTGCATCAGCTGCTGCCTCCAGGTCCCTGGCCTGCTTGAGGTCCTGTCCTGGCTTCCTTTGATGATGAACACTGATGTGGAAACGTGAGCTAAACAAGCCCTGTCCTCCCCAAGCTGCTCTGGTCATGGTATTTCATCACAGCAATGAAACCTACGACACCACATATACTACACAGGTATTGTACACATTACACATACCACATATCAGCAACCATATACATACTGCACACCAGACACATACAACCCACCACACACACACATGCACATACACAAGCCATGCACACATCATAGCCTGCAGAGCGGCTGTCCACTCTCCTCACCAACGTCATTGTCAACCCTTATGTTACAAAATTCAGGGAGTTCTTCTCTGTACGCTCCTCTGACAGCCCTCTGCTGTCTTTAACCAGCTACCCAGCCTCTCAGACTCCCCCTGTACTCACAGGGCTGCCAGATAAAATACAAATGCCCCATAACAGTTGATCTTACATAGACAGTGAACGTTTCAGTGTATGTTCCAACTAGTTCATGAAATACATTCAAACCAGGAATTACTCATCACCTGCGTGAAATCCCAGCTTACCTGGCGTCCTTTTGATTGTAGAGACTCTACTCCCCAGAGTCTCTAGTCTGCGTTCTCCCCAAGCTCCTGTCCCTGCTCTGGATGCACCTCTCAGCCCTTTGCCAGATTGCCCCAGGGAAGACCACCTTTCTTGTTAGAAGTCCTACTCTTCTAGCGGCATCTCCCTGTCCTCAGACCCACCTCCACAGTCCTGAGAGCCTGTGGTCAATGCCCTGCCTCAGACCCACCTCCACAGTCCTGAGGGCCTGAGGCCCAGGCCCTGCCTCAGACCCACCTCCACAGTCCTGAGGGCCTGAGGCCCATGCCCTGCCTCAGACCCACCTCTCCACCTCAGCAGCAGCAGGTAGCCATGCACTCATTCATCCCTTGACCCTGGGCCTCCTCAGCCTGAAAATCCAAGGCTGACTCAGTACTATATTTAGCCTCCAATGCCTGGGAATACGCTTCCCTCGGGAGATGACTGGTGTCCAGCCTCATCTCCTTCGGGCCAGGCCAAGCTGCTCTTCTCCCTGCCCCACAGGTTCTCTACACCAACACCTTCTTGGATCTGCTCAGGGAAGACTATTCTCCGCTTCCATTCCAGCTCAGAGGCCTCCTCCTTCCTCCTCCTCATCGCCTTCCTCCTCCTCCTCCCCCCAAACCTCCCTGAACTCCTGCCTCTCTCGCTCTCCGCACCCCACCCCAGCACCCAAAGCATGTTGTCTGCTGTCAGGCGCACCCTGAGGTGCTGGGACCGGGTCTGACTGACTCTCACCTTCTCTGAGCAGGAGCTGGTACACAGCAGAGCTCTGTCCATGCTCACCAAATGGAGGCCAGGTGACTGAACAATGGAATGAAGGAATAAAGCCTGTGGGTAAGGGAAGACATGGTTGTGTGGGTGCGTGCGTGGCTTGGTGGTGAGTAGATGGACGGGTCATGGCATCCTTAGGGCCTCTACTGGTGTGAGAAAAACACGTGACCGAAAGCAACTTTGGAAGAACTCCTCAAGCACACGCGCACACGCACATATACACACGTGCACACACATGTGCATACATATATGCACACACACATATACACACGGGCACACACATGCACACATACACACACGTGCTCATACACACACATGTGCACACACACATGCACACACACACACATGCGCACGCGCACGCGCGCGCACACACACACACATGCACACACACGCACACACACACACGCGCACACACCCGCACACACACACACACACACACGCACACACACACACACACACACACGCACACACACACACACGCACACACCACACACACACACACATGCACACACACACACACGCACACGCACGCACACGTACGCATACGCACACGCACACGCACACGCACACGCCCCTGTGCTCAGATGCCTCATTGTGTCTGGGGACTCACCCACCTTCAAGCAGTCTGCATGCTGCCGGGAAGAAAGTTCTGCTCAGTTACTGTGGAGATACACTGCCAAGATTCCTTTCAAGGAAGATCTTCAGAGCCTGCTTCAGGGCAGAGCTCTGCCTGAGGGGGAGACAACGCCCTGGGGAGCCGGCCCTCAGGGGAGCTGCAGTGAGGGTCGGTGCCGGCCGGGCTCTGCCTGTCTGGCTGCTTCTTTCTCCCCCTCAGATGCTCACTCATCGCTAGCCGGCCTCAGCCACACTGACTCTTCCGAGTTGCTGTGAGTCCTTCACCAAGTGCCCAGGACTCCCTGCCCTCCCTCCTGGCCTATCTGTAAAAGCCCTAGTCAGGGACTCGGTATCCAGACGGACAGGGACATGTTCCCAGAGCTTCTACCTCCTGAGCCTCGACCTCCCCAGATTCACTCCACCCCACCCAGCACCCCGACTCCCTTCCTGCACGTCTTCCCAGCCACCCCCACCCCATATCCCTCCAGACCCAAGCCTGTCTCTCTGCATCCTCCCTGTGTCAGTCACATGTCTGGACAACCTAACATCCCAGAGGACCCTGGCTCAGTCTGGTCCCCTCAACAGGCAGGTCCTGGAAGAATTTCCCGTTCAAGGTTAGATGCAGACATACAAGCCAGGAAGCTAATTTTCCATCCTTCGGATTATAGTCTCTAAAAACAAGATGGCATCTATTCCGTGATCAGATTTTCTATTAATAAAAACAAATGTCCCTTTATTTGTGTTAAAATCAACAACTTCTTCCCATGCGCTGAAATGTAACAACATTTTAACTTTTTTTGGAATTATCTTTCCGTTCACAATCTTTCTATCATTCCTAAGTGACGCAAATCACTCACATCTGCTAAGAATAGACACCGTCTGTCGGACGATAGCAATAAAGCAAGTTTTGTTCAAAACACGTTTAAAAGTCTCCTCGGCGGCCTTCCTGCTAATGAAACACCTTGTGCTTTTCTGTGGCTCTTTCTCTATTCTGCTTCCTTTTGTGGTTTTCCAGAGCAGATTTGGAAAAATCCATAAAAGGATATACGTCCTCAATTACAAAATAAGTCACTTGTTCCCAGAAAACAGCCCTTTGTTTTCAGAATTGCAGGGCTGGTTTCAGGCAACAGGAGCAAACCTGAGGGTTGCAGGTTCCAAAAATACTAACAAACGTTAGTATTGCAACTCCAAAAACACTAACAAATGCGTAGGTCTTCAAAATGTCCACTTGAGGGCTCTGGTTCCTTGGGTGGCAAATAGACTTCCGTCACAGCACCCTGCTGAGAGGGGGCTAACTTCCGGTGAGGTACCGTAGCTGGCTAGAGCTACTCCACCATAGAATACCACACAGTATCCGTCCACATCTCCTCAGACTCCTCAGCCCCATCGTGAGTAGGGCCAAACTGATTGATCATTTTAGAGGTAACTCACACCTGATCGCTCCCAACACCTCGGCTCCCCCAGGATAGACGGCAGAGCAAGCCAGAATGGGGGAAGGCAGGAAGTTTCTGGAACATAGAAGGATAAGGATGGAGGCCTTGGACCAGTGAGACGCCAGACACTGCTTATGGAACGGGTAGATGGGCCCGAGTCACTAGCCGAGTAAATGCCGAGGGACTGCCAACCTCACACGACAGTCCAGAAGTTCTGGGCCCTCGGCAGTGGCCGGGATTGGAGAGCTGGCCCCGTGAAGAGCGACGCCCCCTGGTGAAACGTGGCCACAGTGAAGCTACGTCTGGGGCCGCTCTCTGGGTCTCGGGTGTGGGAGTCACGGCTAAAGTAGCAGAGGATGCAGGTAATGGCCATGGTGATGACAAACAGCACGGCCACCACCCCAATCACCGCTGTCTCCATGATTTCTGAGTGGCACTTGGCACACCGAACACCGTGGGTGTCTCTGAGCCTTAGTGTCCCAGCAGAAGCAGGGGCTGCTGGCGCCCACCAGCCAGGGGCTCTGTGTGGGATTGCTTCTCCTCCTCCGCCTTCTAAGACTCCGGTCTGAGGCCTTGGACTGTGCCACTGTAGGCCACCAAACCCTTCTGCTGGAATCAGATGATCTTCGGTCTAGTTTTAACCTCAGGTCAGACCTCCGAGAGCTGAGATCCACGCTGCTGGCGGTTGCTAGAAGCACCATCAGGAAAGATGTGAGCAAATGATTCCCTGGATGGACATGGAGGGGGTAAGGGAAGGAGGGGCAGAAGATATTGCTAAGACGGAAGCCAGGCCCACCAGTAACGCCTGGGACTTCAAGAGTTACTGATTAAAAAAAAAAAGCACAGAGACGATACAAAATTCCTCCCCTCTAGGAGGACCCAGGAAGAGCCTGGCTCCTCCCTGAGAAGGACCCAGGGTCAGCAAGTGACCACTCGGCTGCCTTCCCAGGGCCTGCACCTAGTCTGGGAGGCAGGTGTGGATAAAGATACACACCAGCTCCGAGCAAGTGGGGGGAGGGCCAGCCAGGTGGGGGAGGGGCAGCCAGGTGGGGGGAGGGGCAGTGCACACAGGGTCCTGCAGGAGGGGAGATAGGAGAGTGAGTGAGTGAGAGTCGGTTGTATTTGACCTCATTTGCGCAGGGTTGGGAAGTGCGGTGTATATGCGGAAGGACCTCCTCCAACCCCTTCACTGAGTCACAGGGCCCTTCTGCATTTCTGTGTGCCTCACCCCCGTTTGCTGGCATGGGGGGGGGCACTACTCACGTGGGGTGCTGTGAAGACTTACCCTGGACTCCAGTAATGCCATCCCTGACTGTATCTGGAGCGGTAGACCCTTGTCTGGTGAGCACCCCAGGTGGCCATTGACTCTTCCTCTGAAGCCTGCAGCGTTTTTTGTTGGTGCTGCCTGGAATTTGGCTCTGCGATGCGTGAGCAGCTGTGAGTACTTCCCGAATCTCTTCCTCCAATTGTGATTGAGGGCCTCTGACCCACAGCCGCCACCTCCCCAGTTACAGCACTTAACCCGCCCCACACACTTGCCGGCTCATTAACTGACCCTTGAGAGTACCAGGGAAGGGAGCCGGGCCGGAGCCCACTCACACCAGTGCCGCTTGAGACTATGCCACGTTCAGAGAGGAGTGTACTATCAGCCTGAAGAAATAGTACTTCTGGGTACTGAACTCAGCCAGGCACTGTCTCATAAACATTGGTCCCACAGCCCTGTGCAGTAATAGGACCTCCATTTGACAGGGACAGGGACAGACTCGATGGTCACAGAGCAGATACGCCTGGCCAGATCTGCCGCTAGTGAGCCGTAAGGACAGCACCACAGCACCCAATGGCAGAACATCGATTCCCTTTCTCGACCCCAGCTCTCTCTTCCTGGGACCATACAGTCAGAGTGATCACCTGATTCTGCCATTTGCCTGATCAGGAGTCCATGCCCCAAGAAGAGAGAGAGAGAGAGAGAGAGAGAGAGAGAGAGAGAGAGAGAGAGAGAGCTGTGCCCAAGGTCATGCAGCCAGGAACTTTTCCAGTTTCAGCAAGCAGCCCACTCACTGGGCAGGAGAGCAAACAATACACTGCCCTGTTCTACCACAGCCCCGCTGAGCCGCTCTGACAGTCAGGGCTCATCCTCCACATGGGTACCGCAGGGTATCTCTCCGAATCCCCAACCTCGCAGGGTGGGGCTGGGAGATGGGCCCTAGAAACTGTTGCAAACTTTTATCTTGCTTCTCCTTCCCCTGTTCTTTGAGCGTGCTGGGGAGAACGGGCCGGCATTTTCGACAGGAACACAGGAAGCTTGTCCAGCCCCGGTTCCTTTGCTGCCTAACCTTTTCCCTCCCTCCCATCTTTAGTGTATCTGTAAAGTTCACAACGCTGAAGTGGGCAGGTGGCTGTAGCTAGAGAGGGGGGAGGGCGGAGGGCTGGACCAGGCTGGTCCCGGCAGTGAGGAAGGCGAGACAGGTGTGGAGGACACTCCAGAGAGAGAGAGAGAGAGAGATCAGTCGTCAGACCTCTGGTCCACTTTCCCAGCACAGAATCCTAGTGCAGCTGTCAGTGTAGATTTGCCTCTTCCCGTCCTCACTGGTCACCCCTGGCCTAGTCCTCACAGAGTCCCCTGGGAAACGGAAGGGAAGAGGACATTCTATTCCAGTGAGTCACTGACTTTCTGGTGTTTCCCTCCACTGAGCCTTGCCCTGCTTCTCTCTTGTTCTCAGGCTCAGGCTGGGATGAGATTTCCTCCCCTTCGTGGACCCAACCGTTTATTCACCGTGTGTGTGGGTCCTTTGCGTGCCGGTTGACGCTGGTAGGAGTCTCTACTATCCATTCCATTTTAAGGAAGGAAAAACTGAGGCCCAGGCCAGGCACACTCTCTTGAGGCCCCCTGGCACACCAAGCAGTTAACTGTTCCTTCCCTCTGGTCTTATCAGCTGCTACTGTTGCTACTGTTCGTCTGAAAACAAGCTGGGTGGAGACTCAAAGTCTGGATAAGAGTCTCTTATTCAGTCCCCAGACACTGAACCCAGCATTGGTGCCTTCCCTGGACCAGGCAAGGAGGAGCACTCAGGTAGAGTGCTCAGAGAGCTAGCACCCAGTCTAGGTGCTCTCAACTGTCCCTTCTCCAAAGCTCTGGACTGTCTACACTGAATTTTTCCTCAGAGCTTAAGCAGGGACCCCTTTTTTCTCCGTGTTCCACAACCAGACACCCACACACACACACACTCAGCTTCTTCCAGCAGAGTTCCCAGGGCCCCATGACACAGCCCTCAAAGCTTCCTCCCTCCCAGTGTGCTATAGTCAAGAACCAGTTCACACACACACACACACACAAAAGCTTTCTGGTGGCTTTTATTTCTTACAGCCAAGCAGCAGTGGAATGCCCACACCACAGTCGGGCCCCCGGAATCCTATCACAGGGTCCCCCCAATCAGAAGAACACGCCATCTTCACCTGGGCTCTGGTTCTACCAGACACCTTGTTACTTCCAGGGTCACCAGGAATTGCAGTCACAAGGTGGGACGTTCAGCCAGCCCTGCTCCAAGCTCCAGCCCTGCATCGTGTAGAAGGCCACCCAGGTGGTTCTCTACTGCACATAGGGAGAAGGGCTCATATGCAAATGAACCCAAGCAGGACCAGGGTCCCAATACCCCCAGTGACCCCAGAGACACATTTTTTTCCATTGGAAACATCAGGGTCCACTCATTTTGCTGGATGCAGAGCCAGGTAGATGCTTAGTGGTGGATTCTATGAGTATGGTGGTGGCGGTGGTGGCGATGCTGGTGGAGACGATGGGGAGAATGGTGGTGCTGGTGGTGAACGCCCACACTGGTCATCCCAGTCACATGGCCACGGTGATGGTGATGGTGAACGATTCTCGGGAGACCCAGGGGCCGGCCATGGAAGAGTCGAGGCCGGGCTCGACGGACTCGGTTGCTCTCCACGTCATGCTCCTGTGATCTGTGGAAAAGACAGAGGGCCAGCAGCCATAGCAGCATCAAAAAAGCCAGCGCCGTGCCTGTGATCCAGCACACAAGGGTTGTGCTCCCCAGAAGACCTAACATCTGGAAGCCAGAGGATCTCCCGCACTTCACAGAGTGGCCTCCCTTCAGCAGCCTCTGCTCAGCCCTCACAGTCACTGAACACAACAAGGGTGTCTCCGCTCCTGCCGACTGGACAACAGCCAGGGAATGTGGGAGAGGCCTGTTTGGACAGGCTTCTCAACAGCCAGAAGGCTGTTTGGGGTGGGGAGGGGGAGGCCACGAAGGGGGAGTGGGTGGAGACCAAGCAGCTGTGGGACTGGCTTCCTTGAAGGGAGGGCCTGAATTCAGTGCTAAGAGGTCAATATTCCACCCATTCCTGCCTCCTGACAGAGGAGGGCCCTCCTCGGGGCTTCCGTTTTTCTCCTAGGAACACTGTATGGAGATTAAAAGAGTAGGCTTTGGACGCACACAGTTCTCTAGCTCTGTGACTGCAGCTTGCAGCAGCCTCCACAGCTGAGGGTCAGAATGCCCAGTGAGTCAGCCCAAGTTCTGTGAATGTCAGTCAGGGATGTGTGGAACTAGATAAGGGAGGGCCACTCAGGGATGCTTCCCCTGCTGGGTCTAGGAAGCCAGGAGGCTGGGTGTCAGCCTTGGGTCAATAGGAAGCAGAAAGGAAGCCACTTGAGGTCACACAGGCCAGCCCCTGTCTGCCAGGTCACCATTCTCAATGGATGGCAATCTCTTTGCCCTGTCATGTGACCTGCCACAAAGCTCAGGCCGTTCTTGCCCGACTGGGGACTTATTCAGTGATCACAATGTATATAGTCTTCAACTGTTTCATTCCTGGTTCTGAATCCTCTGTCCCCTAGTCACCAAGGACGAGGCTGAGATTCAGGGTGTCCCTAGCATCTCTGTTTGCAAGCTGACTGGGCTCTTATGTGCAGCTGAGCTCCTCGAAGCCCCAGGTCTGTGCCCGGGGCCCTCAGGGGTCCGTCAGTCCCTAAACCTCAGACTGGTTCACAGCTCTGCAGTAGTTCCACTCTGTAAAGTTGGGCAAGACCCTTCCTCGAGCCCACTGTGTCCTCTCTGAAGATCCCACAGCAGGAGTAAACCCCAGGGACCCTCCCCTGCTCTAATCCCAGTCGCACCTGCTTCTCTGACATCTTTCCTGAAAAGCTGCAATAGCTCAAAGGGCTGAACATCACCTTTGGCCAAGCTGCTCTCAGGGAAGGCTGGTCTCCAGAGGCTTCCTGGCCCTTCGGAGAAGTCACTTGAACTTTTAATGAGGCTTGCACAGAGAACTCCTTCTGCACAGTACTGGAGCCAGCTGCCTTCCCTAGAGGCACATTGAAGAAAAAGCCCTATGGGAGCTGGAGAGAGGGGACGAGGGAGGATGGAAAGGGGAGGAGGAAGAGGAAGTGGCACGAAGAAGAGAGGGTTAAACGTAACTTTCCTCTACAGGACTTCTCCAAGGAGATGCCCACCCCCACACAAGCTGAGGACCCCTCTGCAATGTGCATATCTGAAGATCTGCCGTCATTCCTAAGGACCCCTGGGAATCATCCTGCCTCACCCTACATTGGAGAAACTGAGGCCAAAGACAGGAAGAAACCTGCCTGAGTCTGTCACCTTTGTGGGTTAGTGTGTACCACAAGCAATCTCCAGTCCTTTGGTCGGGGTGAGAAGAGCTGTCCAGGGCTGGGGACGCTACCTGCTTCTGGGGCCTTCCAGAAACAGAGGAAGATGATGCGCAGTGTGGGGAGGGAGGCTTGAGGGCCAGGGATGAAGAGATGCCCATCTGCACGCAGTACACATTGATTTTATGAGGTACAGATTTTTCTCCCCATTTGGATAAAAGATAGACCTTGAAGTGGCCATCTTATTAGCTGTTTTGGGTACTTAGAGGTGACAGGCTGCACGTCTCCAGGGCTTCAGAAGTAACCACTTATGTCTCCTGTGGAATACTGTCTTCCTACTTTTAATCCTGTGACTGCTTCCCTGATCATTTTGAATGGCCTGACTGGACACAGGCTCTGCTAGATAGATGACCTTAGGGGGACTGACTCTGATGAAGTAGAGCCACCCTAAAAGCTGTCCTGTGGTCCTGTCATTGAATGTCCCCCTACAAGGCTCCACAGGCAGCCTTCCTAGACCACCGACTACTGGGCAAGCCTTTGAAAATTCTTCCTATGGCCGGGCAGTGGTGGCGCACGCCTGTAATCCCAGCACTTGGGAGGCAGAGGCAGGCGGATTTCTGAGTTCGAGGCCAGCCTGGTCTGCAGAGTGAGTTCCAGGACAGCCAGAGCTATGCAGAGAAACCCTGTGTCAAAAAACCAAAAAAAAAAAAAAAAAAAAAAAAAAAAAAAAAAAAAAAAGAGAGAGAGAGAGAGAAAGAAAGAAAAGAAAGAAACAAAGAAAAGAAAAGAGAAGAAAAGAAAAGAAAAGAAAAGGAGAAAATTCCTCCTATCTCACTTGCTTTCCAGGATGTTTCACCTCAACGAGTGTCAACGCATGCACACAGACACTTTCAAAGTAATGTCCCCTGAGGGGACTCATCGCCTTGTATTTGTGTGTTTGTGGGAGTGTTGCACACACACACACACACACACGCACACACACACATGTTCATACACGTTCCACACGAGGCTATATGAGTGGTTTCTTGATTGACCAGCAAGAACAACCACATTGTTTTCACTAATTGGTAGCACCACCTAGTGGTGGCAGTGAATAAATCACTTTTATATCCTCAATAAAACTCATCAAAAATTTCTGTTATCCTGACTTTGGTTTGTAGACCATATTTAACAGCCATGCATTTAAGTAACTCATCATTCCAAACTATCAATAGCATGACCAAAGAATTAAAAATGGGAAAATACTATTCCACAGCACATCCTTGGCCCTGGAACTTGATAGTAAATTTCTCTGGGTACAGTGCACAGGAGCCAGTCAGTGGGCACACTGACTAAGAAAGGCATTTCTGGGGAGGAGCTGGAGGTAAGTCCCAGCAGGGCTGAACAAAAGCTATGCAAGGGGCAGCTGGGTCACGGAGCAGCCCAGAGGCAGGCTGCAGCGGCAAACAGCTGGATGACCTGGACAACTCAGGAGGTGGAAGAAAGAGGGTCAGAGTTTCCACCCTCACACACTGTCTAAGGAGGCCAAGCCACAAAGGTGAGACCAATGAGTTCTTAATATCACCACAACGATGATGATAGTTTTTAAAGTGACAAGGATAAACCACCATAGGAAAAAAAATGACAGTTTCATTTGAAAACTAAACAGTCTGCCAAACGATTCAACAATTCACCTAAGTGATCTGAAAATATGCCCACCCCAAGCCCTGCATATGATTCTCTATCAGCCTCCTGTGGTACACAAGGAAACCCTGGGCAGGGAAATATTGCACTGCTGTTCAGGGTTAGAAAGAAATGAGCTATCAACTCATGAGCCGATATGTACAAAGTGGGCATCTTTCAATACGTAAAAGAAGCCAAAATGAAGACTCCACATGGACCCAACTCTGTGACACTGTGGAAAACCCCAGAGGGAACAGAACAAAAGATGCATGTTGCCTGGGCACTAGGGCACAGAAGGAAGAAAAGTGGATCACAGACGTCCTTAAGGTAGCATCGTATTTAAGACGCTATGAAGGTGAGCTTGTGGCACCCTGCCTTTGTACAAATGTGTGTGGCATGTGCCACCAAGAGTGAGACCTAACACCGCCATGACTTTGAGTAGCCATGTGTCAATGCAGGCTCATCGACTTAACACTGTCCTGCTGTGGTGGGGGCGGGGCTGGGGAGCGCTGGCAGGGAAGACTGAGCACAAAAGGCTCAGGACGGTTTGGGGGTCTCTGCTTCCTCCACTGAGGCTTCCTGCAGTCCTCACACCACTCTTCTAAGGAAAGACTGGTCTTCGGTGACAAATGCCCACAAACAGTAGGAAGCCCCTAAGCCGGCTAAATATAGAGAAAGAAGGATTTCTTGTTCATGGGTCTCTTGGTCTCAGAGTTTTGACAGCATCTCGTTTTACAGCCTTGGCTGGCCTTGATTTTGTGGTGATCCTTCTGCTTCAGTCTTCCAGGTGTTGGGATTACAAGTGTACTTGCGCGTGCGCATACACACACACACACACACACACACACACACACACACACACGCACGCACGCACATGCAGATGTGCACACGCGCGCGCACACACACACCCACACACCGCTAACTGCCAGCACTACCCCTCCAGCCGCCACTCCTAGCTCCCAATGCCCCCTCCAGCCGCCACCCCCAGCCAGCTTAGTTTTTAATATTCATTGTTTACTTTATGACTCGACCAAGCCCTCACACCAGGGCTAACAATGGCCAGTACAGAGCGCCACAGACAAACCGTGCAGAGTCCCAACTATCAAATATGCCTCTTCCTATCCCTAGAATATTGAGAGACAAATATCCACGAACAAGTAACGAGTATTCTAGGAAGGCGAGGGCGGTTTGATACTTTTTTAAAAATATCTACTGATGTAATTAATTCTGTAAGTGGGATAAAAAAGTGAGACCACACATCATTATCCTGACAGATGGCCCCAAAAAAGCAGCCGATAAAATTAGCTGTGCATTCCTGATAAGTATCACAAATGAACAAGAAAAGGAAAACTACATTCTTTTTTTAAAAAAAAAAACAATTTATTTCTTTATTTGAAATTTATTTATTCTACAGGAATACTTTGTTTCATGTAGTTACAGACAGTTTTGAGCTACCATGTGGGCCTTGGGAATTGAACCCGGGTCAGAGGACTCAGTGAGTCCCACTGAGCTTCCTCTCCAGCCCCCAGGAGACTGCATTCTTAATGCGGTTAAAAGGAAAGATATCTTAGTTCAAATAAATAACATCATTATTTTTAAAATAAGCATTCCTTTTTAAATCAATAACAAATTGTTTACAGCCATTGTTTTTACTCAGCTTAGAACTGCTAAGTCAGAGAATATTAGAAAAGGTAGGAAGATGTGTAATTGCATGTCCAAGAAACTTAGAAGAAGTTTCTGAAAAGCCTTCCATCCTAATAAGAACTAAGGTTTTGTTCATTTCTTTATTTATTTTGAGTCAACATGTTTTATATCACACGCTGGCCTTGAACTTACGTAACCAAGGGTGGCCTGGAAATCCTGGTCCTCTTTCCTCCACCTCCTGAGCACCAGGATCACAGGCCTGTGCTATCAAACACAGCTCACGCCCTGCTGGAGCTCAAGGCCCGGGCCTCCAGCATTTGTTACCAATCAGGTTACTGTAGCCCTAGCTCAGAATTAGATCACTTACAGTTAAATAGGTAAATACCAGTCATTTTCTTGCACAGCAGTAATAATTAGTGTATATATGTGCTAAAATGAAGACAACGCTGGTGATGAAAACTGTAAAATTGTTTAATAAACTTAACGAGATATGTGGAACGAGGCAGGTGTGGAAGCAGGCAGCTGCAGATCCAGCAGTTGGATGAAGAGTCAGGACAACCGGAAATTCAAGGTCAGCCTCAAATTTAGAGAGAATCTGAGACCAGCCCGGGCTGAGCAAAACCGGGTGTCAAGAAAATAAATAAGTAAATATGAAATCTAAAACTACAAAATATTGTGCGTAGGATCCAATGCTTTGTCAAGAGACACGAAGAAAAAAACCCAAGCAGCTGAAGTGACCCACCTTGAGTTTCAATGGGAAACTCAGGGCCTTAAACCGTAAATGGCGCTGGTCACGTGAAACCAGGAACAGCTTGCTCCAAGCGTTGCTGGAGGAATTGTTCCAAGTAACAGAGGTCATAGTTTGAAAGCTAGGGCTGCTTTTCTGTTTTATGTCTCCAAATACATAATTTTTTCCCAAATAGCCCAGGGCGTCCATCGGGATCAGACTTGAGCAGAACTGAGGACTTCTTCACTGTCAAAACCAGACTTTGACAGACTCAAGCCTCTCTCTTCAGGAGCTTCTAAGTTCTTGCTTCTCTCCGTTTCAGCCTGCAGGAAAAGAACCAAGCTGAGGCCTCATGACATCCCCCATGATGTAGAAAGCCATCCCAAGGTAGGGAGGTGGAAGCCGTGATCTATTTCTGGCCCCAAGGGATGGTGGAAGGAGAGCGAAGTGCAAATGTGTGTGTGTGTGGCAGCTGCTCTGAGCTCTAAAGATAAACAGCGGATGGCGTGAGAGACTCAGCCAGAGCGCAGATGCAACTTAGAAAGGAGACCTGGTCTACAAAATACACAAAACCTGGGTACTTGTGAAACTGTGACCTCATTTTTGCATAAACACTGCTCATTAGCTGGGAATGTTCTTGTTACAAAAATAAACAGGCACAGATACACATTTAGAAAGCTACATAAGCAACATTAATTTGTATGTGCATAGGGTTGTATGTGTGCCTGCGGGTGTTAGTGTGAGTGTTGTGTGAATGTGTGTGTGTGTGTGTGAGTGTGAGTGTGTGTGAGCATGTGTGTGAGTGAGTGTAAGTGAGTGTGTGAGTATGTGTGTGAACATGAGTGTGTATGTGCATGTGAATTGTGTTTGTGTGTATGTGTGTATGTGTACATGTGGAGGACAGGGCACATTCCTCTGGTGTCACCTTTTATATTTACGTTTTTGAGATAGGGTCTCTGATTGCCCTAGAACTTGCTAGTAGCTCGCATTCAGCGAGCCCTAGGAATGCACCTGTCCCCATGTCCCAGTCACATGGCTGGGATTACAAGTTCTGCCACCACCACTTTTTTCTTTCCTCCCTTTCTTTCCTCCCTATTCTGGGGCTCAGACTGAAGTCCTTACCCTCACAAGGCGAGCCCAGCAAGCTCCGTTCTCCTCTCAGCCGTCCACAACTCCAGTTTTTGTGTTGCGTTGCTTCGCTATGCTTTGGTTTTCTGAGACAGTCTCACATAGCCTAGAGCCTGGCCCCAAAGTGCAGGGTAGCTGAGGCTCCTGGTGACATCACGGCTCTGTAACTGCCACCCCTGGCTGCGAATGATTTACACTTGGCATTTCTATATTTCTAAATTTGCAACAATGAACATTTTACTGTACAATAATGAAAGAAAAATTACTTCATCTCTAGGAAAACGATCAGAAATAATTCCAACTCAAATATAGTACCATAGTCAAGGACCAACCTCATTCACCAAAGCAGAATCGCAATCTCAGACGAGGCTACCCTTCTTAAAGCTGTCAGGAGTAGTGCTGTGTGCCTGGGCTGTGTGCCTGGGCTGTGTGCCTGGGCTGTGTGCCCAGCATCAAGAGGCTGAGGTAGGAAGATTTCAAGTTTGAAGCCAGCCTGAGTTACACACACACACACACACACACACACACACACACACACACATACCACACATGCATGTGTGTGGCATGTGTGTGTGTGTGTATAAAGACCTCAGTTTGATCATATATAGAGAGAGAGACAGACAGACAGACACAGACAGATTATATATAACTTACATATAATGTATTATACATATGTATATAATATATACATATGTGTGTGTATATAATATAATTTTTGGTAGATTAGCTGCTAGCAGGGTTAGGTGGGAACGATTCAATCCTAGGAGTCTTCGTTGCTTATAGAACCTCCCATGGGCTTATAGAACATGAACGCGGGCTTCCCGCCAGCTTCCCTGACCCTGTTTCCCCTGTTGCGCAGTGGGGAAAGACTGGCGACGGCCTGCGTTGGCGCACTCTACGGTTCCTTGTTCCCTCTCTGTCCAAGTAGTTCTAGTTTTCTGAAGGCTTTTTTTTAAGCTAATTTTATAACTTAGATTCTATTAACTTGTTCTACCAACATCTCTTGATTGGCCTATGTGTAGTGCTAACGCTGAGGAGGAAAGCCAGAGGCATGATCCTTGCTGCCTCCAGAGCCTTTTCCTTGAGTCGGAAGACAGAAATATCAAGTATTACAACGCACTGCATGTCGGAACCAAAGTGGTCACAAGAAAAGCTCAAAAGAAATCATCTGTAAGCAATAAAGCACTCTCCCAGGTCCAACTACTCAAACTCTCTAAATACGCTTCACAATCTTCCTCAGTCCAGCCTCAGAACAAGAGTGGCATCGTCATGTGACACATACACACGCTGAATTCAGGCACTAGGCTGAGAGTCAGAACTGGGCAAGGCATGGTGCCCCCTGTGTGTGTGTGTGTGTGTGTGTGTGTGTGTGTGTGTGTGTGTGTGTGTGTGTGTGAAAGAGAGAGAGAGAGACAGAGAGACAGAGAGACAGAGACAGAGAGAGAAAGAGACAGAGAGGCAGAGAGACAGAGAGACAGACAGAGAGCACACGAACAGGCATGTGTGTATGTTTGAGAGTGTGTGGTGTGAGAGAGCAAGGAGGTAAGTGTGAATGTTTGAGAGAGAAGGAATGTGTATGTGTGTACGTGTGTGTGTGTGTCCACATGTGTGTAGAAACTAGAGGTTGATGTGAAGGTCTTTCCCAATCACTCTCCACTGTATATATGTTTGTTTGTTAGTTTGTTGTTTAAGACAGGGTCTCCACTGGACCTCTGATTCTCCTACTCTGACTGGCCAACAGCCCCAGGGTTCATCTTGTCTCCATCTGCCTTGAGCTGGGATTGCAGGTGCAGTCTACCACAACCTGGCTTTAATGTGGGTGCTTGAACTCCAAAATCAGCTCTCCATGTCTGTCATCTCCCCAATCACCACAGACATCTACTAAATATATATATATATATATATATATATATATATATATATATATATATATATATATATATATATATATATATAAAACCTGACAATACGGCTGGAGAGACGGCTCAGCGGTTAAGAGCACTGACTCTTCTCCCAGGGGTCCTGAGTTCAACTCCCAACAACCACATGGTGGCTCACAACCGCCTGTAATGGGATCCAATGCCCTCCGTCTTCTGGTGTGTCTAAAAACAGCTACAGTTACAGTGTACTCACATAAAATAAATAATAATTTTTTTAAAAAAAGACAACAATGAAATAATGTGAACAGATAGGTAGATGTCGGATAAACAGATGGATATGTGATAAGACAAACGTATTAAAGGGTTCGTGACTGTAGCAACTCGGGGTGGAGCGGATGGCCATCATTCTGGATTGAATGTGAAGTGTCCCCAGAGGAGGCTCACGTGCTTAATGCCTGGTTCCCAGAAGGTGGCACTGTTTGGGGAGGTTGTGGAATCTTTGCAGTGTAGGGCCTTGTTGGAGGAAGCAGGTCACTGGAGATGTGTCCTCAGAAGCTATATCTTTCCCCGGCCTTTCCTTTATTCCTTTTCTGCTGCGCTTTCTGACCACCATGTCAAACAGAAGCCCCTCAGTACTCGCCATCACGACCAAGACGCAGGGCTAAGCAGCTGTGAACAGAAGTTCCTGTGCAAAGTCTATGCCAATAGAAACTTAGCCCTGACCCCCTCGCCCGAGGGCCCCTCCCTCCCCAGAAGGGTGAGGCTACACAGTTCCAAGAAAAAAACGGTCTGGTGGGGCCACCTGGCAGCAAACAGGTCTCCCTTAGAAGGGTCCCTGCAGCCCACCAACACCAACCAATCAGTTCAAAGGTTAAACTGTCCCACCAATAGTATACATCCCAGTTGCTGTCACTGAAAACTGTCCTGCTCAAACTGCATATAAGCTTCTGCCAGTGTGTGCTCGTGGCCACTTCTCCCGCGTGAGTGACTGGCCCCAACTCATTGGAACAATAAAATCCTCTTGTGATTGCATCGACTGCCATCTCTGGAGCTTCCCTCAAGGGGTCCCAGGAGTGCCACCCTCGGGCTTCACACCTGTAAGGAAGCCACACGTGCAGTGTGCCTTCTGCAAGGCTGATTAATGGATTGGATTGTCTTCATTGTGGAGGGGCTGGGGTGATACAGGCTGGGGTGATACAGGCTGGAGTGAGAGCTGTGGTTTTTTGCATTGTTACAACCATTAGCTGGACCCTCCGAAACTCTGATCTCTCTCTGTCCTTGAGTTGTTTCTGAGGATATCTTTGTCACAGCTACTGGAACCCAACCAACACAGCTATTTTTTATTATTATTTTATTTATTTATTTATTTATTTATTTATTTATTTATTTATTTATTTATTTGGTTTTTTTCGAGACAGGTTTCTCTGTGTAGCCCTGGCTGTCCTGGGACTTGCTCTGTAGACCAGGCTGACCTCAAACTCAGAAATCCACCTGCCTCTGCCTCCCAGAGTGCTGGGATTACAGGCGTGCGCCACCGCCATCCAGCCAACACAGCTATTTATTGTAGCTTTATCTCATGTTCTTTATATATGTGACATTTTTTAAGGAAGGAAGGAAGGAACAAAGAAACAAATGGCAAAAATTGAAAGCAAGTTAGGCAACTGTTGTGGGGTTGGTAGGTAAGTAGAACCTTCTGGTGTTGCCCAGTTTGGTGGCCACTGCCAACTTGGTCAGTGAGGAAACACAGCTAGTCTGAGTTGAGACGCTGTGTGTGTTGTGTGCATTCTGTATTCCAAAGGCTTAGTGCAAATATATCATTACTAATTATTCTGACTATGTTCACACATTGGCATATATATATATATATATATATATATATATATATATATATATATATGCCATCACTGAGGAAATCCGGACAGGAACTGAAACAGAGACCATGAGGAATTAATGCCGTTCACTGACTTGCTCCTCATGGCTTCCTAAGCCTGCCCAAGGCTGTCACACTCCACGGTGGCCTAGGTGTCCCCACGTAAAATATTAATCAATAAAATATCCCCTATGGGCCAAATCTGGTGGAGGCATTTTCCCAGTTGAGGGTCACTCTTCCCAGATGACCCTAACTTGTGTCACACAGCCAAAAAGAGAAATAAATGGCACACCACCAGACGGAACCACAACTCACACCTGGTGCTCCCATCTATGTCCTGTTTGGAGGGAAACAACGGTAAGTCCAACACAGCCACTGAAGTCAGAGAGCTGACAATCCAGGAGCAAGCCAAGTGGACCTGGTAACAGCCGGCGACCTTTATCACTGGAGATCTCAGTGACTACCTCACTGAGGACATCGTCTGATGCCTTTGGAGACGGCCTAGGCACAGCCACTTTCCTAGACACATTTGGAAACGTGAGCTACATCTAGGCATGTCAGGAGGATGGAGTCCACACTTAGTGTGCAAGAGCCTGAGATGGCTCAGTATCCTCCAACGCTGTGAGGGTGCAGCAGAGGAGAGCAGGCCTGCTCCCTCTCCAAAGGGCCACCGATGCACCTGTCGAGAAACCGAAAGGTAGGGGAAGGCCTACAGATTTGTTTCTGCCTCCTGCTTGAGGGCCCTGAAGCCAATTCTACTGAGAAATCAGTGTTTGTGTGTTTGTTTGTTTGTTTGTTTGTTTGTACTAAAAGCAGGGAACTCCTAGGACTCAGGCTCACATAAGTCTCCCTGGGGGGAGGAACCCTCAGGGCAGTCAGAACACCGGAGAGCATGGATCCCATCAGAACGTCTGTGTGATTATGAAGCTCACCAAATGTTCAATTAGCCCAGTCTAATTGACCTTCCGTCTAATTGGCCTTCTGGGAGGTTGTCCCTGGAGTTCCACATGAGATGCCACAGCAGAGCTTTTTCAGGGACAGCACCCAGGGGAAATGACATGTCTTTCTGGTTGAATCTCAGGGGCTGGAGCTGTGGGAGCTGGGGAGCTCATCAGATCCTAGAAAGCCTTGGCTGAAGCACGGGACGGGTAGGGAACGATGGGGAGCACAGGCTAGATGCCAACCTGCAGAAGAATCCTGAGTCTCTTCCCAGAGCACCAGGAACACGGTGCACCAATCCCAGCATTCCTACAGATAAATAGGGATGGGCGCAGGAGGAGCTCTGGAGGCTTGTCAGCCAGCTGGTATGGCACATGTAGCAGAAGAACAACCAGGAAGCCCCGTCTCAAACAAGGTGGAAGGTCAAGACATCTGAGGTTGCCCTTTGACCTGAGGTTGTCCTTTGACCTCCTCACTTGTGTCATGGTGTACCTGCATCAGCATGCATACACACAAGTAAGAAAGCTCACAGATGTGTGTGCGTGCATGTTGCACATACCCAAACCCACCCTCCCCCCCCCCCCAAAATAGAAACTCTGAGTAGACTTTTATCCTTATTGTCAATTTGATACAAGCTAGAAGAGGAACATCAACTGAGAAAATACCTCCATCGGTTGATTGTAGACAAGTTTGTAGGGAATTTGCTTGATTAATGATTCACATGGGAGGGCCTGGCCCATTGTGGGTGGGGCTAGCTCTGGGCTGGCGGGCCTGGGTTCTATAGGAAAGCAGGCTGAGGAAGGAAGCTGTGGGGAGCAAGCCAGTCAGCAGCACTCTGCATGGCCTCTGCATCAGTTCCTGCCCTGTTCAAGTTCCTGTCCTGACTTCTCTTCATACCCTGTAAAGTGAAATAAGCCCTCCCTCTTCCCCAGGTGGTGTCTGGGCATGACGTCCTATCACTACAGTAGAAAGCAGACCAGAACAACTTGTACTCAGTGAAGAGGTTGAATTGGTAAAAAGAAAAAGTGCAAGGCCAGTAGCTTTTCTGATCAATTTACCAAACATTTAAAGAAACAATAGCAACTCCTCATAACCTGCTCAAAATATTAGGGACAGGGGCATTTAAAGACAACTCACAGGATGCATGAAGGTGCCGCAAAGAATTCATCTGACAAGGGACTCACAAGAGACTCACACTTAGGACACATGAAGAACTCACAGGAAGATGGATACCACGACTTTAAGATAAAGTTTGAAGGACTGTTTCCTCAAAGACAAAAATCACCAATAAGCACATGAAAAGATGTCTGATGTCATTACTTATGGGGAGGGAAATAAAATCTAGGAGAGACCACCCCATCCTCTATCACACAGCTAGAAGGAGGGGGGAGGAGGAAGGGGAGGGGAAGGAGAAGGAAGGAGAGAGAGAGAGAGAGAGAGAGAGAGAGAGAGAGAGAGAGAGAGAGAGAGAGAGAGAGAGAGAGAGAGAGGAGTCAGATATTAGAAGAATTCCAAATGGCCAGAAGCCTCGTGCACAGCTGCAGGGGTGCAAAATTAGGCAGCTGCCTTGGAAAAGAGCCCAGTAGTTCCTATACACATGAAAGAAAAAATTTCCATATGACTGCCGCTCTGCTCTTAGAAGCAAGCACCCCGCAAGCACAGAGTCCATAGCGGTATTGTTTATAATGGTCTCCAAGCTAATGAATAACCAGTCAAATGGCTTTTCCTGAAATTCTTTTCTGTAGTTTAGCCAAGCATGCCAAGGCAGCACTTGCACGAGGTCAAAGGACAACTTGTGGGAGTCAGGTTTCTTTGTCCACCCTGTGTGTCCCAGCAATGGAAATCCGCACTGTCCTGCAGCAAGCCCCTCACCTGAGGAGCCATCGTCCCACTTTCTATCTTCCTGCCTCCCTCCCACCTCACCCCCCTCTCACCACTCCTTCCTCTTCCTCTTTATTTTATATTGCTAGGGTGGGCCTAGAACCTGGCAATCCTCCTGCCCAAGTGCAGGAATTACAGACCTGGTTGTTACGGAGTATTCCTCAACTGTGCCTTCTGATCTGGTAACCTGCTTTTAACATAAGCCCTGGACCCTGCTGTGTAGACCAGGCTGGCCTGGAACTCTCAGAGATCCACCTGCCTCTGGCTCCCGAGCACTGAGACCAAAGGAGTGTGCCAAAATGGCCCGACTCACATTCTTTAGCTGGCTTTTCTTTCCTGCTGATTCATTACTGTGAGTGAAAAATATCTATTCTTATCCCTAGGATGTGTCAATCACACGGCTTCAAGTCTTCTGCTTGCCTTGTCTTCTTCAATGCTTAATTCTTTGTTGGGTCTGGTTTTCTTCCTCTGGTGCTGACTTTCTTGAGTGTGTTCTGCTTCTTATTGGTAGGGTATTTTCTCATCTAGGATTCCCTACCTCTGACTTTGTGCCTCTTTGTGACTGTGATTTGTATGTATTGTCTCCAGAAGGCACGATGAGGGGCTGGAGGGGCAACCTGGGGGGGGGGCATCACCTGAGCTCTCCCTTCCTCCAGAGACCCTTGGGTCTCAGATGACAATGACCCACTGAAGCCCTTCCGGTCCCCGCCGCCCTAGGCTGACCACCACCTGCCCTGCACAGCAGTTCCTTCCATCCTTGGCTACGGTTTTTTCCAACCCATCTGGTTACCATCTCCCAGGAATTTCTCAGTATTTCTGGCCGGCTGGTAGCACTGTCTCTTGTTTTTCAGACTCTCTGGGAATCTCTTTGTTTAACTAGGTACAAATTCTACCCTCTACAGCTCTCCAGAAAGGTTTCCAAACAGTCTGGGCAGCAGACACAAGAGCTTGTTCTCTGAACCAAAGTCAAGACATAGTTGTCTAATTTGTGAGTTTATTAATAGGAAAAGCCATCCTGGTTCATAAAGTGAAATTACATTTGAGGGTTTGCTTTATTGAAAATGACATCTGGTGTGCTAGCTGTTTAGCTCAGGGGAAGGGCACTTGCCGGCGTGCATGGGGCTCAAGCAGCAGCCCTGCAAAGGAAAGGGAAGAAGGAAAATGGTGTGAAATCATCATAAAGTTTAGAGAGCAGGGGAGGGGGTTGGGAACTTAGATTTTTTTTAATCTTATATTTACTCATACGATGTGTCTTGGTGCGTGTCCTTCCCGCCCTTCCTGCAGAAACTCTCTCTCCTATCGTACCCTTCTTTGTCTCTCCCACTCCTCCCCCACCCTCTGTCTACTGGAATGCTGACTAATATAGCTGGCTTGATCTTGCACAGGTCTTGAGCGAGTAACAACCACAGCAAGTTCATGAGTGCAACAGCCACGACGTTTCTAGACGACTGCATTTTATACCCCTAGCTCTTCCTAGAAGGCTGCACTCTTTGGAGTGCAGATTGCAGATACATCTTTATTCCTGGTTTCCTAGTATTGAGAGTCTAGTAGAGCCCCAGAGGTCATATGGAAATCACCCAAGGATACCCAGATTTTATGTCTACCTTATTCCTAGATTCAAGATGCCTTCTGCTGTAGTAAGACCTGAGCACCCCAGGCCAGGATTTTACTAAGATTCAATCTTCAAAGTCATGAGCATTGACTCAGTGGCCACCAGGGGGAACCTGGGAGCTGGTCAACTCACCTCCCCTCTCCGACTGATCTGCAAGATGAGACTTAACAGCAAGAGGAAATAGAGATTCATTCACATACACACAAATATTGCTGTAAATTATGTTGTTGACATAGAAGAAGAGTCATGTGATCAGAAAAAAGCCAAAGACATGTATTAACAGAAGGACAATGTCCATGCATTAGAAAACTCGATTTTGTAAAGATAACAAATCCTACCCCAAACCAGCTGGTCAATCACCAGCAAGGTCCCAGAAGACTTTTCATGAAATATGGCAAGCTGATTGCAAAATTCCTGTGGGAAAGAAATGTGCAAGAATAGCCAAAGAACCCTTGAAAGGGGCTGACAGGGCCGAGGGCTGGCTCAGGGAGGCTTAAAGCTGTCTGTTTCCTGTGAGGTGACCACAGCAGTTAAAGCAGTGCAGTCAGTGTGCGGGCAGGAAGTGTGCGGGCAGGAAGTGTGCGCGCAGGAAGTGTGCGGGCAGTGCAGTGTGCGGGCAGGAAGTGTGCGGGCAGTGCAGTGTGCGGGCAGGAAGTGTGCGGGCAGGAAGTGTGCGGGCAGGAAGTGTGCGGGCAGGAAGTGTGCGGGCAGGAAGTGTGCGGGCAGGAAGTGTGCGGGCAGTGCAGTGTGCGGGCAGGAAGTGTGCGGGCAGTGCAGTGTGCGGGCAGGAAGTGTGCGGGCAGTGCAGTGTGCGGGCAGGAAGTGTGCGGGCAGGAAGTGTGCGGGCAGGAAGTGTGCGGGCAGTGCAGTGTGCGGGCAGGAAGTGTGCGGGCAGTGCAGTGTGCGGGCAGGAAGTGTGCGGGCAGGAAGTGTGCGGGCAGGAAGTGTGCGGGCAGGAAGTGTGCGGGCAGGAAGTGTGCGGGCAGGAAGTGTGCGGGCAGTGCAGTGTGCGGGCAGGAAGTGTGCGGGCAGTGCAGTGTGCGGGCAGGAAGTGTGCGGGCAGTGCAGTGTGCGGGCAGGAAGTGTGCGGGCAGGAAGTGTGCGGGCAGGAAGTGTGCGGGCAGTGCAGTGTGCGGGCAGGAAGTGTGCGGGCAGGAAGTGTGCGGGCAGTGCAGTGTGCGGGCAGGAAGTGTGCGGGCAGTGCAGTGTGCGGGCAGGAAGTGTGCGGGCAGGAAGTGTGCGGGCAGGAAGTGTGCGGGCAGTGCAGTGTGCGGGCAGGAAGTGTGCGGGCAGTGCAGTGTGCGGGCAGTGCAGTGTGCGGGCAGTGCAGTGTGCGGGCAGGAAGTGTGCGGGCAGTGCAGTGTGCGGGCAGGAAGTGTGCGGGCAGTGCAGTGTGCGGGCAGGAAGTGTGCGGGCAGTGCAGTGTGCGGGCAGGAAGTGTGCGGGCAGTGCAGTGTGCGGGCAGGAAGTGTGCGGGCAGGAAGTGTGCGGGCAGGAAGTGTGCGGGCAGTGCAGTGTGCGGGCAGGAAGTGTGCGGGCAGGAAGTGTGCGGGCAGGAAGTGTGCGGGCAGTGCAGTGTGCGGGCAGGAAGTGTGCGGGCAGGAAGTGTGCGGGCAGGAAGTGTGCGGGCAGTGCAGTGTGCGGGCAGGAAGTGTGCGGGCAGTGCAGTGTGCGGGCAGGAAGTGTGCGGGCAGTGCAGTGTGCGGGCAGGAAGTGTGCGGGCAGTGCAGTGTGCGGGCAGGAAGTGTGCGGGCAGTGCAGTGTGCGGGCAGGAAGTGTGCGGGCAGTGCAGTGTGCGGGCAGGAAGAGGCATTTCTTTATAACGACCAGAGTGTCCAAAGACAGACACGAAGATAACAAAGAAAAGAAGCCAAGGTCTTGACATACAGTCCAGGTTGGCTTCAAACGTCCCCAAAGTGGCCTTTTAAGGTCTGCGGTAAGACAGCCTTCATAATAAATCCTGTTACGGGAAGCAAATATGCGTACCAACTCAGTGCAGAGAAGATATGGTCTAAAAGAGAGCCAAAGTGGAAAACAGGTTGAAAAGATCACCATGAGTTCCAGGCTAGCCTGGGCTAGTTACAGAGTGAGATCCTGTCTTGAAAAAGACACAATAAAAGGTTTAAGTTATCAGGGAAAAATACTTTCAAAATGTATTTATAACTTGGAACATGAACAGACAAAAACTAAAGGAGAAAGCTGAGTGCTCCAAATAATTGAATATCGTATAGCAGTGGGAGGTTAAAAAAAAATGAGGCAAAGAGATTAAGAACAGACATGCGCACACAGGCAAAACACCGATGTGCACAAAATAAAAAGGAAACAAATCTGTTTTTTAAAAAATCCAACAACGACAAAAAAAAATCCAAACCCAATTCCAAAATAAAATGATAATGTGGGTTTTTGTCTGAGGCAGGCAATCAAGCCCCTCCCTCCCCTACGCACGCCCCCAGTATCTAGGAGGGAAGGCTGTGCTTTAGCTATGTCCTCCCACGCACCCCGGAACACTATCTAAAGAGACCTTAAGCCATCAGGGGTGTGGACCCTGGAAGCTAGGAACTTCCGGGGATCACACGGATGCCCTGAGTGCAGGGAAGAGGGACCAAGCGGAGCCAGAGGATAGCGGTCACTCGCCACCTGGGCGGTCACTCGCCACCTGGGCGGCCACTCGCCACCTGGGCACACCCATTCTGTACTGACTGGGGACAAGTGACACAGTGAACCGTGACCATCCTTCTGCCTCAGTAAATGACACTGTGGACCTCTCTACTGCAATCTCTTGTCTATACAGTGGGACTCGGTGGAGACAGTCTTCAGGCACTGGCTCGGTCAGAGAGCCAAAACAAGACCGCAGTGCTTGTCTCTCTGTCCAGCACCTGCCTTCTTACACCCCAGATTTTATAATATTGTAAACTCTGGATGGGTGCTGACCCAAGACCCCTCACGCCCACCTGGGGGGCGGGCTGCAGTGTTTATTTTTTACCCGCTTGTTCTCTGATTTAATTTGTGAACTTATTCAAATTGCTTATGTATTCATTAATTATGAACTCATTCCTTAAGCACGTATCCACTCACTGAGTTACTTGTAAGTGTCCCTGGGCCGATTCTGGCTGGGGACTGACCTGCAAGTGTGGATTCCTGATAACTTTCTCCAACTTTGTTTTTACACTAATTAAGCTCTCTAACTAGGCTGGAGCCTTGCTAGTGTAATTGGGTCTTTGGGACATCCTCCCTGAAGCACCCCAAAGTTTGTTAGCTGGGTGCATTTCCTCTCCTCTCTTGAAGGTGCCTTGGGGATTGTGCAATCCCTTGGTATGCAGGGCACTTCGAATGGTGCCACCTCCGTTTGACCCACTTGCTCCCTAGAAGGGTGTTCAGGAGAACGCTGAGATCTGCCCAGAATGGAGAGCCCCTCCTGCCTGCAGTGAGCACTGAGGTTTATCCAGCCTTAATCGCAGCAGAATGTACTAATTCCACCTACTTCAGAGACTTCCTGCTGAGTCCTCAGCCCTTAAAATAATTCTGCCAAATTCTAAATGTTACACTTAATTTTATCAAGTTGCAAACTCTTCATGAATTCCTAAAAAAATAAAAATTAAAAACCAGGCATGTTTCCACGGTTTGGAAAGTCAGACTGGAGTGAAACGTCTTCCAGGGATCCAGAGCACAGATCGGGAGGAGGCCGGAGGTGAGATTCAGGTTAGCCAGAGGAAGTGAAGAGAGGGGAGCCCCGAGGAACCACCAGGGCCTTGGCGTCCCACTCTCACTCACTGTGCTACTGACCATCTCTGAGCCTCGGTTTCCCCAAATGTAAGGATCCAGCTGATATGCAAGTTCTGCAAGAGTGGCTCCCTAGACTGCAATCAGTCCAGAATTGACCAGTTGGCCCTTCCATTCACGTTAGTCCTAGTTGCTGTAAGAAGTCTGCAAGAAGCTGCCTAGGGCCATGACTTGGTCTTCAGAACCCAAGGGAGGAGAGGAAAGGAGGTGACATCCCTGTGGCCTTGGAGGGCTGGCAGCAGGGAAGAAGTGAGAGAGGTGGGAGTCACCCCAAAGCTACAACACCAGGCTGTGGAACTCCGAGGGGGGAAGCAGACTGGCTTAAGAGGTAAAGAATGGCTTACTTTGTGAACTGGGTTTTAGGAAGCAGTGGATCAGGAGAGAGGAGAAGACAGGAAGGACACTGTGGCCCTGCAGACAGAGCCGCCTGGCCTGTGTCTCCCTCCTTTCTTCCCCGGTTGTAGGAGAAAAGGCAGAGCTGGTGAGACTCTTCTTTGGCACAAAGGCTGGGAAGTAGACAGAACACGCAGTGGGTCTGGCCAGCCTGTCCCAGGCTTTTCTGTAACCCCATCCTCAGGGCTGCTCCTTCCTAACGACTCCCCTGCGCCCCTGGACGAGCCGCCGGCTTCATGCGCTTCCTCTAGAAACTAGGTCATCTTGCCTCACTCAGTAAAGCACTTTGGCCATAGGTCCAAAGTAAGTCTGCCAGTACTGGGGCGTGTGTGTGTGTGTGTGTGTGTGTGTGTGTGTGTGTGAGAGAGAGAGAGAGAGAGAGAGAGAGAGAGAGAGAGAGAGAGAGAGAGTTCTATTTGCATACACTCGTGTGAGTTTGTAAATGGCCATACATGCACACATCAGCATGGACTGGTGTGTCAGACAGACAGGTGCTGTGCACTCAGTTGCACGTATGCACAGGAGGTGACCCCATGTTTGTGTGTGTGTGTGTGTGTGTGTTCCAGCACATAGCCCAGGGCCTCAGCTACTGATGTTGCCTAGCAACTGAAGGGATGAACTACAGTGTATGAACCATTCAAAGAGGAGACCGAGACTCACTCCGGTCACTGGAGCTCCAAGAGAAGACAGGACCATCTCTGTGCCTTGCCCCACTCCTGACACGGTGCTTGTCTCTGGTGGAGCTCTGCTAGAAGAGTTACGCCACCAAACACCCAGCCTCAGAGAATCCCCACCAGGCTTCAGTGGGGAACTCGCAGCTCATACTCCTTCTGACCCATGGTGATGGAGAGTCAGGTTGAGACCAGAGCTTCTACCTGAGACCCTGGGACTACATCAGAGCTCTCCTTGGTGCAGAGGTGACCATTGATTTCTTGAGGTGGGGCTCAATGTAGAACTAAGCTCTGGACATTATGTTAATAATGCGTAACTCACTTAGCTTTGACACTTGAGGTATGTTAGAGGCCCAGAGAGGCCCTTCAAGTGCCCCCTTACCAAAAAGAAGTTTGTCTGCCTCGTAGGGCATACAGACAGAGGGAGGAGAGGCCAGGTGTGGAAGAGTGGAGAGGTCTACCTGGGAAGGGTTTGGAGTCAGTGCCTGAAAGCAACCATTCGCTTGGTTGTTCCCCTGAGGCCTAGTGCGGTACGGTGGCCAAGTCACTTCTTGGTTTTTGGAAAGATTAAACAAGGAGCAAACAAAAGGAGGAGACAGACGGGCTCCAGCCAGCAAGGCAGGGAGGAGCCTGGGCACTGTGGCTCAGGCTACCATAGCATCGTCTCAGGTACTCCAACACTGAAGAGGGGTTTAAACCTGTTTTGTTGTTGTTGTTGTTTTATCTTGTTGGATTGTTTTTGGTTTGCTTTGCTTTGCTTTGCTTTGCTTGTTTTGTGCTGGTGAGGGGATTGCAGGGAGGAAGCAGGAGGGTATCCACCTAACACAGCAGGTATGAGGCTTGTTTGAGGCAAATGTCGGCTCCATGTGGTTAGATGTTATAATGCCGGGAAGACCCCTACTGGAGATTTATAGCCCCTTGGCGGCGACTGTGTGAGCTCAGTTTCCCTGTCTGACACAAGACAGCTCACCAGCGAACCTGTCAGGGAAGCTCCCATGTTAAGAGCCTTGGCGGTTTGGAAGTCAACGCATCCTTTGTTCAGGCTGGGAGGAAATGAGACCAGAGGCGGGGTCTCGGGGTCCTTTTGACATACCTGTCACTAGAGAGCTCACGAAGGAAGCATCTTCTAAAGCTTCAGCCCACCAACTGAGCATCTCTGATGTGGGGACAGGGCTGTTCCCTCTCACATGCTTAGCGACCAGCAGCAGCTCCCCAAGACACAAAGCCTAGGGTGTGTGGAGACCAGAGCTAGCCAGAAGAGACAAACCAGACCCCTACCGGACATTCCAGGTAGTGGGGACAGTGTAAGTCATGGCTCAGAGACAGGAAGGGACCTTCTGAGACATCCTAGCTTAAAGTGTGGTGCCTGGGCCAGTGAGCTGCAGCCGCGCACACAGACCCACTGAGCCAGAACCGATGCGAGGAGAGCAAGGTGTGTTTTGACAGCCTTCCAAGTGAGTCCAGTGTGCGGGTCTCTGACCCAGCTCATCAGCTCCCAAACTGTTCGTCTCGACTCTGATAGGTTAAGTGCGGCAAGGGGACCTAGGGTCAAATAAGTTTGGGAGCACGTGGTCTATATTGCTTTTGGAGAGCTACCAATCAACATTAGTCTTTCAAAGACCATGACAAGTCCTCTATTTCTCATTCAGCGCTGGTTCCCCATGATCCTTCAGACTGCCTGCTCAGACTTCCAAGAACAGTTGTTTAGGGAACGCCGCTCTGAACCATCGGCCTCTCTCACACGGATGAACTGAAGCCCAGGGAGGGTGAGGAGTCCGTCCCAAGGTCACGGAAAGTGTGGCCAAGCTGGAAAAGACCTTAACGACTTCTGCTGTGGTCCTGCGACCTGCACCCCCTGTCCTTGTGCCCCCATCTGCGTTTCCAGGCGGAACGCTGCAGTATGGAGGCCGGCAACAGGACAGCAGTCTCTGAGTTCATCTTGAAGGGGTTTTCTGGCTACCCGATGCTGGAGCACCTGCTCTTTCCTCTGTGCTCCGTCATGTACCTGGTGACCCTGCTGGGGAACACGGCCATTGTGGCGGTGAGCGTGTTGGATGCCCGCCTACACACGCCCATGTACTTTTTCCTGGGCAATCTTTCCGTTTTGGACATCTGCTACACATCTACTTTTGTCCCCCTGATGCTAATCCACCTCCTATCGTCCCGGAAGACCATCTCCTTCACTGGCTGTGCCGTCCAGATGTGTCTGAGCCTCTCCACGGGCTCCACCGAGTGCCTGCTGCTCGCCATCATGGCCTATGACCGCTACCTGGCCATCTGCCAGCCACTCAGGTACCCGGTGCTCATGAGCCACAGGCTCTGCCTGACGCTGGCAGGAGCCTCCTGGGTGCTCTGCCTCTTCAAGTCAGTGACAGAGACGGTCATCGCCATGAGGCTGCCCTTCTGCGGCCACCACGTGATCCGACACTTCACCTGTGAGATCCTGGCTGTGCTGAAACTGGCCTGTGGCGACACCTCAGTCAGCGATGCCTTCCTGCTGGTGGGGGCTGTCCTCCTGCTGCCTGTACCCCTGACTCTCATCTGCCTCTCCTACATGCTAATCCTGGCCACCATCCTGAGAGTGCCCTCAGCCACCGGGCGCCGCAAAGCCTTCTCCACCTGCTCTGCGCACCTGGCTGTGGTCCTGCTTTTCTATAGCACCATCATCTTCATGTACATGAAACCCAAGAGCAAGGAGGCCCGGATCTCAGACCAGGTCTTTACAGTCCTCTACGCTGTGGTGACCCCCATGCTGAACCCCATTATCTACAGCCTGAGGAACAAGGAAGTGAAGGAGGCTGCCAGGAAAGCCTGGAGCAGCAGACGGGCCTGTAGGTGAGGGGGGCAGGGCTCTGCATGGGTAGGGGTTTTACCTTGTTGTGTGGGGTCATCCTGTGCCAATACCACTGCGGGTCAGAACTCGGAGCTGTGGGGACCTGCACTCCAGAGACGCAGCACCTGCACGGGCCTGGCCCAGCACCTGTCCCTGAGTCTCCACAGCAAGTAGCCTCTGGGCTGATCTCAATACCAGTGAGTCTTTGGTTAGTAGCAGCCCACACCTACAATACCAGCATTTGTGAAACTGAGGCAGGAGGATGGTCAGTCTAATGTCAGCCTGTGATAGTAAGACCCAGTGTGAAAATGAAGAAATAGGTCATGGTCACTGGAATTGCCTGCTTCATTCTCCCTGGTGGAGCATCAGGAGGACCATTTTAAGGACCACTTAAGATTGCATCACTCTCCTGACTGACATCCATAAGTAGCTCCTCACTGCTCTCGGGATGATGCAGATGCTCTTCAGGGCCTTGCAGGTGCCCGCTCCCCCACCCCCGCCCACCAGCCTGCCCACTCAGCTACTTTCCTGCCTGCCCACCTGCCCGCCAAGCATGAGCCTTCCCCTCCCCCACACTGCCACTCTCAAGTTCTGTGTTCTCCCCATGAAGCAGCTCCGTCCAGCACACAGCACATGTGCAGATGGACTTCCTGCCCCTCAGGCTCACACCCATGTGCTCCTCTCCTGTGCCTTGGTTTCGGGTACTGTACAAGAGCAAAGAGCATCACGTCCTACGCTGGCCCAACACCCAGCCTGACCCAACTCCAAGCCCTGGATTTGTTTATGAAGTACATACATGAACATGAAAATGTAGAGACACAGGGCTGAAGAGAGAGCTCAGATGTTAAGAACACTGCTCTCCCAGAGGTCCTGCGTTCAACTCCCAGCAACCACATGGTGGCTCACAACCATCTGTAATGAGATCCCATGTTCTCTTCCAGTGTGTCTGAAGACAGCTAGGGTGTACTCCTATGCAAAGAATAAATCTTTAAAAAAAAAAAAAGAAAGAAAAAGAAAGAAAGAAAATGTAGAGACACGTGTGGTAGTATAGAGTCCTTCCCAAATCTGAACAGAGCTGGGATGAAGTCCAAAGAGGTTAGGCAAGGCCTAGTCCTCTGAGAGTTGACAGCAGAGACAGGAGTTAGGTCCGAAGCACAAGAGCCCAGACCTGACTGGTCACAGGGCACTGACCAGCCAGAGCGATCTCAAGCTGGGGTTCCTCCCCAACCCCTCCAACAGCAGCTGCAGCTTCCGGTATTCCTGCCTCATCTGATTTGGGGGTGCCTGCTGTGTCCCTCATCACCCTACCCCTGACCCCTCCACAGCTGATGATGCCTCTGGCTGCTTGGTCTCACAGTTTCCCTATCTGAGAAGCTTATGAGCACATGAATCCAGAGCCACAGAGGGCATCCCTCCCCCCACACTGGCCTCAGTGCCCTGCATCATCTGCACCATGGTGAGTCCAAGTAGCATCCGGCCTTCCTGCTGGCTGGCCGCAGGCCACCACAACCCCACACAAGCCTTCCATTCCGCTTTGGGCCTGCCTCCTTCCTCTGGGACTCTCAATGAGGCAGGCTGGAAAGAGAGGGACATTAAGGAGCAGGGCAGGGGCAGAAGCCGCTCCCCCTGGGATCTAGTCTGCACGTCCGGCTGGCCAAGAGTCAAGAAACATCAACACAAATAATAAAGCCCAGACTGCCCACAGAGGCAGTGCTTGTTTTCCTAAAGACATCTCAAAACAACCAAGAATCCTGGTTACATAGAGCCAGAAGGTCCATGCCTTGAGTTTAACTGTTTCAGTACTTCCTTCTCACCCCTAACTCTAAATAATACACCTGACAATTCCATCTACAAAAGAAACACTTGAGGATGAGAACTGAGGGCCGGCGGGATGGCCCAGCAGGTAAGAGTGCTCCTCACCCTTGCAGAAAATCCACACCCACACTGCGCCTCACGGCTGTCTACTGTCACTCCAGGTCCAGGGGATCCAGAGCCCCCTTCTAGACTCCATGGGCACTACACACGTGGTACACATACAGACAAGCAGGCAAACATTTAAATGGACCTCATAGGGACCCCTCTCCTGCTGTTGCCCTGGATCATGGAGATCCTGCAGCTTTGGATCTGCAGGACCGGCCCCTTCGAGTGCTCCAGCAGTTCATACATAGGATAGATGTTGAGGTGTGCCAACTCAAAACCCTGCAGCTGGGTCTGGGTGGTGCTGAGTTGGTCAGCCCAACAGCTCTGCAGCACCCACACCACCAGGGGGAGCTCTCTAGCACTGCCCCAGCTAGTCCACCCAATGCTACAGCTGGCAAGGGCCAGGGCCCGCTCTCCCACTCTCATGCCCTCAGGGCCGGCTCCTCTGCCCCTCCTCACCAGGCTCACCTAGCTCTAGCTGCCCAGAGGAGGGGCAGGGTCTGATCTCCAGCTCTCACAACCCCGGGCCAGCTCTACAGCTTGCTTCAGGCACTGGTGGGGGTGGGGGAGGAGAGGTTTCCCAAGGGCTGCAGCCCATGAGGGGTCATGCCTGTAATCTTAGCACTTAAAGAGACAGAGATCAAAGGCAATTCTCAACCTCATAGCAAGTTTGAGGTCAGCCTGGGCTACATACAATGCCTTCTCCCCCCCCCAAAAAAAAGCCCTAAGGATTTTTAAGATTGGTATATAAGAATATAGCTGGGTGGTGGTGGCACACGCCTGTAATCCCAGCACTCTGGGAGGCAGAGGCAGGTGGATTTCTGAGTTCGAGGCTAGCCTGGTCTACAGAGTGAGTTCCAGGACAGGCAGGACTATACAGAGAAACCCTGTCTGAAAAAAAAATATCCAAAAAAAAAAGAATATAAATTACAGCACAAAACACATTAATTCACAATACCAAAACATACCAATGTTGATGTCCAATTGGTAAAGAATGTTTAAATAAATCTGGGTGGAGTTCAATGGTGTAATGCAATACGGACACTAGAAAACATTTCATGAGAAATACTGGATGATAGGAAATTATCACAATATAATAAACAGGAGTGGGGAAGAAAAATAGACCACAAAGCATTGCATTCAGTGCCTCTAATCTTATTTTTTAATTATTCGTCTCATGGATATTTGATTAAGTCTGTAGAAAATTCTGGAAAACTCTGATGAGATGCTAATTAGCAGTTGCTTCCTCTCTGGGCAATGGGGTTACAGATAAGTATTGTTCTCTCGGTCCTTTCAATATTGTTCAATATTTCTAAATAAATCTGACATTGAGTCTAAGAAATGATGGTATTCTTTTTTAAGATGTGGGCGATCTCATTGCTCCAGAGTAGAAGGCTCTGGGGGTGGGGTGGGACGGTAAGGAAGCTGATGACACACCCTCAGCCACAGGAGCAGAGAGAGAGGCAGCGAGGAACAGAAACAGTTGGAACATTTGACACACAGGAGTAAAGTCACTGGGGGGAGGGCAGTGTGGGGTAATATTTGTGATTTACCCTCTGCCGTTTGGGACTGAGGGAACACTGATCTGGTCTCAGACTTCTTGGGTCTAGGCGTCCCCCTAGGCAGCAAGCAAGGCTCGGCCACCCCAGAGGCAGAAAGAAGCCAAGAGACAGTCGTGCTGTAACTCCTTCCTTTGGCTTGTATCCATGATAAAATCCCAGAAGATAGATTATGGCATAGTATGAAACATCATAAATTCTACTGTCTTATTTATACTTGTATTTTAGTAATACAAATTGTAAATAGTATCTTTATTGTAGAAGGCCAGGAAGGGAAGAGGAAAGAGAAAACCTTTAAAAAATAAAATCCACGTCTGAGCTAAGCCCTGCCTCTAATACCCCCCTACATACAGCTGGGGGTCTCACACTCCCCCCAGGAACACCCCCACATACAGCTGGGGAGTCTCACACTCCCCCCAGGAGGCAGCCTTTCTCGAAGTTGGGTGAATAGACTCAAGGCCACTCAGTAATCATAAAAGGAGATAACTCATTCTCCTGTGCAGGTGTCCAGGCCTAGTAAAGGACCACTCCTGCCCCAGAGCCTGTGGCATGCACGGGGCAAGGCTACAAGGCCCTCCCTCCACATTCTCAGCCCACCTCCTATCAGCAGGAACCTCCTGGGACAGGACAAGGAATCAGGAGATTCCCAGGAGCTCAGGTCCCTCAGCTGCCAGACCTGAAAGTTTGTGAGTTTAGAGTTTAACTTTAAATTGGACAGGGACCATGTGGTCCCTGGAAAGGGAGCAGGCAGGCCATGTGACAGGGGACCAGGACACGGATCCTTGGGGCCCATCAGCCTGACCCACCTTAGCACACTGTGCCTCCTAGCTATGAGCTCAGGACTACCCCACCAGCCCCACAATCTTCAGTCAGCTAGCATGGCTCCAGATCCCAACATATTCTTATGCCTCTGGGTCAGCAAGTCTGTGGTAAGGAGCATTCGCCCAGCATGCTATTCTCAGGAAGTTTTCTTCAAAATATTTAAAAGGTAAAGTGCTTACTACATGACAATAATAATATCTACACTAGCTGATTTGCTGTGAGCCAGGCTCTGTACTAAAAGTTTCACTGCGCGCGCGCGCGCGCGCGCGCGCGCGCACACACACACACACACACACACACACACACACACACACATACACACACACACACACACACACACACTGCCTTCCTAAAATATCACCACTTCCATGAAAACGCCACTATCTATCTATGAGAGGTAAGGAAATGAAGACTCAAAAGCTGTTAGCAAACTAAGCATGGTGATGACACTTGCTGTCCCAGCACTTGGGAGGCAGAGGCAGGAGGATCACTAGAAATGGAGGCCAGCCTGGTCTGTATAGCAAATTCCAGGCTAGTCAATGGCCCTGTCTCAAACAAATGACCCCACAAAAAAAGCCTGTTAGAGCAAGAGGGAGGATGGATGGATGGATGGATGGATGGATGGATGGACAGACTCACCCAAGGCCACCACACAGCAATTATGAAAACAGACAACTCATTCTCCTGTGCAGGTGTCCAGGCCTAGTATAGGACCACTCCGCCCGAGCCAGTGGCATGCACGGGGCAAGGCTACAACGAGGCCTGACCTTCACATTCTCTGTTGGATGCTAGCAATAGGCAAAGCTGTGTGTGAGCCCTGGCCAGCCTGACTCCAAGGCCTCTCTCACTACCCTGTCACACAGTGCTGCTGGAAGTAGTGATTAGAAATCCAGGCATTTAAAAGAAAGGGACCTTCCTATTTATTATGTCCCTTCCTTTCTATAAAAATAACGTCTGAAGCCTGCAGTTTTAAGAATGTTGTGGTTAACATTAGACTCACCCACAATGAAACTTATGTCATAATTACCTTGCAAACTAACACTAGTCTGCCAGGCCTCAGGGTTAGAAGTTTCTGGAAGAACACAGGGATGTTTGGGAGGCCACAGAGGACCAGAGATCAGCTAACTGAACGGCTCTATTTTCTGAGTTGGAAGAACGTGGCCCAGGTCACAGAGCAGAATAAGAACAAAAGGCCAGAAATCAAGCCCAGGCCTCTTCCTTTCCACTCCAGGAGCCAGCCCTGCTCTGCTTCTGCCTCCACGAGATGTCAGACAACAGGAAGAGAGCAGAGGTGTGGCTCTCAAGACGTCAGTGTCTCATAGCTCTTTGAATATGGTGTTTCTGAGACATAACAGTGTTATCTAGACAGATGCTAGAACCACTTGTGAAAAGGAAAATCTGACCTGATACCCTCCATATAGACCAGACTGAGTTCAAACCTTCGATTCTCATGCCTCGGTCTCCCTTGTGCTTTTATAGGTATGTACGACCTTGCCTGATTTAGAACGGATCTGAGTGTGCTGGGAGATGCCAAGGTACCCAAAGGCAGTGCTGCCATGCAGGGACCTCACCGGCTCGCTCTCTCTTCTGAACATGTGTTGGGACTACACAGTCTGCGTGTACATACAGTGTAGCACCTCTGGGTATGTGCATTTCAATGATGGTAGAGCTATTCCAGAATGTTCTTCCCTGGCAATAACTGGTGATATCCCAAGTGGCAGAGCCTCCTCTTAGCCAGTCTCTAAAAAGAACCCTCCAGAATCTACAGTATGTGAATACTAAGAGAGACACATTCGTCATGTTAATATAGCTAAGATTATGAGGTTGTGTGTTACTGCAGTACAGCCCAGGACATCCTGACTGATATAGCCCATTATGTACCCAAGTTGTGAGTCAAAGCTGCTGCTTACCTGGCAACCAGTATTGTGTCCTCTTAAAATGGATTAGTTCTCATTTGTGCTAATGTATCATGAGCTGCCCATGAAGCTGTGGTGAGACCACAATGCTCCTGATGTGAGCCTCCCAGAAAAAGCAACTATTCCCAAGACAGCACTGCCACTCCCCAAAAGCCTCTTCCAACAATCTCAATACCGGCATCTTTCTGGTGGAGGGGGAGGAGTCTTCTTATCAGAGATCAGCATGTGGGGCAGGGTGATAGCAGCCATCTCAACACATGCTTCAGATGGAACGTCAGTCGTTGGTCTTCTTGGGAACTGAACCACAGAAACAAATTAGATGTACTCCTTCACTCCAGTAACTCACAGTAACAGACTGGATGTATCATTTTCACTTCAATAACTCACTATTCAATAGTCTAGTTGGAGAGAGAGAGAGAGAGAGAGAGAGAAAGAGAGAGAGAGAGCGCATTAACACAGTACAGTGAAACACATCTGCTCTCAGCCAGACGAGCATCCTGTCCTCGGGGTGATCAGAGCCATGAGGCAGCCGCCCAGGTGTGCAAGCCAAGCCTCGAGGGATGGGCGAGAGACGCTGGTCCAGACCAAGGAATGAGCCTGGGTTATGTGAACTTTATCTAATGGTGGACCTGTAGGACAGATTCGGTTCACATGAGGTAGGAGAGTATTGCAGAGAGCCCATAAAAGCCTCAGATGTCTCTGCCATCCCATCTGGTCTTTTGTGAGAGAGTAATGAAGAAAAGCACGGAGAGGTGGGTTTATGCCTTCCACACGATTTACAACCGTCAGGAGTTGAACTGAACCGGACCGTTTTGTAACCATACACCCAATGATCTAAGCTAACTAGTCTCTTCAGAGTTCAGATTTGACTTCTTGAGAGACTCTCAAGGGACCAAAACCTAGAGAGAGGAAGCATCGTGCCCAAGGCCGCTGACAGCGAGAGGTTAAATGTTTTTAAACATCAGGGAAGCAGAAGCCACAGCTGTCTCTGCTGCGTCCATAGGGTAGCACAGGCTTGCAGGCTTGCAGAACCAAGCTAACCCCCGTGACCCGGCAGCAGCTCTCCTGAGCATGCATGCTCTTGTACCTTGCTACTACAAAAATCAAAGTGCCTGTTCTGCAACAGCTTAAAGAGAGATGACCAGCAATCCGATTTACACATCCCCCAGGAGCCAAAACATCCTGTGCTAGGTAGCAGCACCCACCAAACACCCGAATTCCACAGTACCTCTTGCCTCCGGCAATAACTGTGACAGGTATGAATTTTTCCCCCACTCTTCATCTTTCTTTTGGAGCCCCAGCCTCTGAAACAATACCTAGCACAGAGCAGGTACTCACTAAATACCCAGTGGGTGACTGGAGCAGAAAGGCTACAGACACCACTGTCATAGGAAGTCATGATTTAGAAAAGGGATTCCTTTGAACAGTCAAGGACACTTGGCAAGCTGGGTGTGACAATACACACCTATGGTACTAGCACGAAGGAGGACGGCGGAGACTTGGGCATCAAACGTAAGTCTCCTGCCTCCTCTGAGCACCTCTGTGGAGAACAGTGAAGAGTTTAGGAAACCAAAATGCGCCACGTTCTCTCCCCCCAGCTATGTCAGTAGAACGAAGGCTGAGAGGATAGGCTGGAGACCTAAAGTCCAACTCTCTCATTATACAGAGGGTGGAACTAGAGAGAGGGGCTGACCCGCTGCGGGTCCCACATCCATCTTGCTCTTTTTCCATCCAGCCAGAGCTATGTGGTCCCAGTGGCAACAGAAGACATGACATGGATCAGACAAACCACACAGTGGTGACAGAGTACATCCTGCTGGGACTCCAGGGCCACCACAGCCTGGAGATCATTCTGTTTGTGCTTTGTCTGGGTATCTACTGTATAACTCTACTAGGGAACTCCTTCCTTGTGGGGCTGATCGTGCTGGACCCCCACCTGCACAGCCCTATGTACTTCTTCATCAGCAACCTTTCTCTCATAGACATCTGTGGGACCTCTTCCTTCACACCTATGATGCTCTTCAACTTCCTGGATGTCCAAAGGACCATCTCCTTCCCCAGCTGTGCCCTGCAGATGTACATGACCCTAGCCCTAGGTGCTACTGAGTGCCTGCTTCTGGCTGTGATGGCATACGACCGGTACGTGGCTATCTGCCAGCCACTTCGCTACTCAGAGCTCATGAATGGGCAGCTATGCATACAGATGGCGGTAATGAGCTGGGGCACGGGCTTTGCCAACTCGCTCCTGCAGTCCATCCTTGCCTGGCGCCTCCCCTTCTGTGGTCATTACATCATCAACCATTTCTTCTGTGAGATCTTGGCAGTGCTAAAACTGGCCTGTGAGGACATTTCTCTCAATGCACTGATATTAACGGTGGCCACGGCTGTCCTGACAATGACCCCGCTCCTGCTCATATGCCTCTCCTACATTTTCATCCTGGCTGCTATCCTTAGGGTACCCTCTGCTGCAGGCCGGAGCAAGGCCTTCTCCACCTGCTCTGCCCACCTCACAGTGGTGGTGATTTTCTATGGAACCATCTCCTTTATGTACCTCAAGCCCAAAGATAAAGACCCCAGCGTGGATAAGATTATCACGCTACTCTATGCCATTGTGGCGCCCTCACTGAACGCCTTCATCTACAGTCTGAGGAACACAGAGGTGAAGGCTGCTTTCACAGCCTTGGTACGGGGCGGTCTACTCACCAGGAAAATGTCCCTCTTTTAACTCTTAGCCTCTATCTCTGTCAGTCAGCAGAGGATAGGTTCTATTGTGGTAATTACTTCAATTTTTCAGTGGCTTAAAAACCATTATGGCCTGTCTCTCACTCCTGCTTTGGGTTTATTGGGGCTCGGCTGGGGTTCTGCTCTGCATCACTCTGTGGGACTGTGGATAATACAGTTACAATCCAGATCGCTGCCGATCACCATGGCCAGGGAAAAGAGAAGTAAACAGGCCTGCACGACTCTCACAGCCTCTACCTAGAAGTGACACGGGCCTCTTCCACTCTTGGGTCTCAGTGGCCAATGCAGGGCCACAACTAACGCAAGGGAGAGGGGAATCCCAGGCTGGCACATGCCTGGAAGAAAGGAGAGGCCTCAAGAGGTTTGGAAACCTTAATGATCACCAAATGCTGGGGAGTCAGCCTAAGAGGACATAGACTCGATTTCCTTTGCCCTGACTTCTCCTTCACAGACTCATGCAGGGTTCAAGATCCCAGCAAAGTAACTAAGGGCAGCTTCGTACCAGGACAGCGGAACTAAGCTGGAAATGTGCTTCCAAGAATTTGCCTTTGCATGGGTTTGGTTAAGAGTGGCCCATGAGAAACAGCACAGAAACTGGGAAGCCAAAGTGGGCAACACCCAGCCCTTGCAGGAGCCCTCAGTCACAACCGTGAGCAGCCAATCCAGTTGTAGCCAGATCTCCTCCCTGAGCTGTCCTCAGGCAGGGCCAAGGGCAGCTCTGGGTTAAAAGCCCACTTCCCCTGCAGGCCACGTGCGAAGTTAAGCTTGGAGAGAGTCAGACACAGTTTTCGTTTTGTTTCCTCAACTCTGACTCTTCCCTCACAACCGTGGCTTGATGGCCAGACCATCAGGCCTGGAAAGGCTTCCGGCCCAGTGCCAAACACAGAGATTCCAGCACGAATGGATCTAACCACTCCCATGATTGTGTAAGTCTAATCTCGTACTGATACAATCTTAGGAAAATATCACAAGTCCCCCCAAAGACTGAACTTTTGACAGATCTCATGGTAAATATGCCTTGAGATTATTTCAGACTGTGTACTTAGCCTGCTGTCCTACTGTGTGCTCCGCTTGTTTAACTTGACTTTTGAGAGAACAATGTAATTAACTAGTCTACTAGGTGTTGGATTCCCCATGCAATCAGCTTTTCAACCTAACCTAATATATAGCTTTAATCTTATGTGTCTGTCCACGCCCTCGACCCAGAATGCTGTGTGCATGTTGTGGTAATCATTTGCTAAAACCAGCTAACAGGTTGGAAGCAACTTTAAAGCACATGCCTGACATAAATGTTGAAAGCAACATGTGGTTACAGGTTGATAACCTCTGTGCAGTTATAGGTTAATAACCTCTGTGTGGTTATAAGTTGATGACCTCTGTGCGGTTACAGGTTGATAACCTCTGTGTGGTTTTGTCTACTTTCCTGGGTCAGTTGGGAATAGTAAAGTTACTTCCTTTTTAAAACTCTGTTTAAGATTTTGGTAAGAACTCCTCATTTGTGTCCCATGCCATATTGTTTGTGCTGGTCTAGAAATACACTTCAAAGCCAGTTTTTTAGAGACAGACACAGGACAGCCAGAGAGCAGACAGACACAGGGACAGGCACACATTCAGACATAGAACAGATAAAAAACAAGGACAGCCAGACATCAGACACACATCCATACTAGTCAGACTATAGATAGGCCCAACCACCACAGACTACAGACAGAAGACACAGGAAGACACTGAAGGTTTCAAATTTTGGCTCTCTGTTGGTCAAATCATTCCAAGAAAGAAAAGCATGGTGGTGCATTCTTTAATCTCAGCTCTCAGGAGAAGAGGTAGGCAGATGTCCATGGGTTTGGGGTCAGCCTGGTCTACATAGTGAGTTTCAGGCTAGCCAGTGCTACATAGTGAGACCCTTTCTCAAATAAGAAATTTTTAAAATCAAAACAAAGTGCTTTTGTTTGCATTCCTTAAAGCAGTGCCGATGCAGTTTAGTGCTCTTTGGGGTCATGTTTAACTTGTTATCTTCCCATGGGTAGTTAATAAGTTAACCACGCATGATCTCTACAATAAACCTCTTGTATCACCATTCACAGCTTCCCACTCTCACAACATGAAGTCTAAAATCCTATGGCTAAGTCCTTAGGGCCTTAGGAGTGTGGCCCCGCCCTGTTTCTACAGCATGGCTTCCTCTCCTCTACGTGGGCAACCTCTACTTACGTCATCTGTGCACGCCCACCCTCTGGTCTTTGCACATGCTGTTCATGAATCATGCCAAGGGCAAGTTTCCAGGCCACCGTAGACACTGTCTCCCTCACATGTTTTCCATGTGTTCTGGGGCTGTCTTCTTTTGTAGGGGTCATCATTTGGGACTGAGCCCATGCTTACGTTCATGTCACCAGCACGAGCGTGAGCTCCTTTGGGGCACATAGCAGCTGAACCAGGCTTGCTGGGTCTCAGATGGTCCCAGACAACTGAGGACTCCGGGCCTGGTTCAGCTGCTATGTCCTGTCTTACTGCTGACTCCCCAGTACTCCAACAAATACCTCTAACTCTAAATGTCTCAAACTGTAGTCATCATCCTCAATCCCGAGTGTCACCAATTCAGGGACTAGAGCTGTAATCCAAGTCAAAGAAAGCAGTCGTCCTAGCCTTCCGCACCCCACAGCCCACACATGCACTAATGCTCTAATGTCTGCCTCCTGGGGCTCTTAAACTAGCCTCCTCCCCTCACTGTAAGAAGCCCCACCATTCCCCTTTCTCACTGACTCTCCTCCCCCGGACACACCCTTCACCCCAGCCTTCCAAACCAGTTTGTGATGCTGCTCTCCTGCTTAAATGCTTCCAGTGTGCAAGGGAATGGTTTCACTCCCTTCTCCCAAAAGGTAAAGAGCACCAAACACCACTGGCTGCTTACCTTCCTCCCCAAGACCACGTCACTCCGCACAGCTCCCTTTCCTACCTCTCTCTCCCCATCACTGTAACCCTTTTCCAAACATGCCCTGACCTTAGTCTCTAGTGTGTGCAACAGGCTGGACAATATATCATGTGCCCCAAGTACATCAGTGAGCGGGGACCAGAGGGAATGAGTATCTCAGGAATAAAAGATGGGCACTCATGACCACGGGGAAATGATCCCAACATCTTGGCATCATGGCAACCCACTTAATTCTTTCTCACTCAAGATCCCCCCTCACAAGTCCCTTCCAACCCCAGACAGAGTAGGGTGTCCCAGCCCCCTTCCCTCTTCGTTGCCTTCTGTCGAGTCAGTCCCGAGCCCTGGCTACTGGGTCGGCTGTCCTCATGACTAGTTCTGCCTATCTCAGGGTGAGAATGGCTTCTCTCCCACCCAAGCAGTGCCCAGCCCCAGCCCTGCTTAGCCTCCAAGGTTAGACAAGCACAAGTGTATTGAGGGGTGGTACAGCCATATATAAAGTAAGGAACGGCAATCCTTCTTTTTAAAAAAAATTTATTATTTTTAATCATGTATATGTGTGTCTGTGTCTGTGTGAATGTATGCCACTTGTGTGGAGAGGTGCCCGTGGAGCCCAGAGGTAGTGTATCTCCTGGAGCTGTGGTTACAGGCATCTTAGCCAGTAACTGCATACAGGGAATTAAACTCGAGTCTTCTGGAACAGCAATGCATGCTCTTAACTGCTGAGCCATTTCTCCAGCCTTTTTATTTTACTTTATTTTTCTTTAAGAGAGGGTCTATGTAACCTTGGCTGGCTCTTACTCGTGTTAACTCACAAGCTCCTAGCCCCAGAGTGCTGGGGTTAGAGGCATGCACCACCATACCTGGCCCAAGAATAGCACTTTTCATACAGGAATGGACACCCGGCCCGCACACCTTCACTCCAGCACTCGGGCAGCTACTTTACTCTGTACTCAGTGCCTCGGGAAGAAATTTTACTGCAGAGAGGAAAGAATAAAGTGGTATTTTCTAGGATTTGAGCTTCAAAGGCCTGGGCTGTGAAGAGAATAGAAAGGACTTAAGGCACAGAGAGAAGATTTGGTAGAAAGGTGAGGCTGGCTCCTTCTCCAGACTGACAGACATGTGGGAGGAGAAGAGGGGGGAAGACGTGTGAGCACTGGCCCAGTTTGCTAAGGAGACAGGAGCAGAGCCCCTGGTTCCATCTATGGAGCTTAAAGGAAGAAACAACTCATCTCTTGCCTTGTCGAGTAAAACCTAGCACAGGACCCCGGAAGAGAACCAGCTTCATGCAATGTCTGGGCAGCCGATCAAGAACATCTCAAGTGGCACAGAACTGGGGTGCAGGAACTTGGGGCTATGCAGACAGAACAAGAAACCTCTCAGCATTCAGCAGCCTGTCTGACTGATGACTGGGAACCAGCTGGGTTGACTGCACTCTCAGAAGATGACACTCTCAGAAAGTATGATACTGGGGACCAGAAAGAATGTTCTAGTATCTCAGCATACAACAAGACCCTCAAAACTCAGTTACAAACCCATGGGAAGAAAACAAGTCCAACTGCCAGGTATGGTGTCCATGTCTGTAATCCCAGGGCCCAGAGGATCCTGAGATCTAAGCCAGAACAAATTATATACATAGTGAGTCTCTCTCTCTCTCTCTCTCTCTCTCTCTCTCTCTCTCTCACACACACACACACACACACACACACACACACACACACACAGAAAAAAATCTCAATTTATACAAGATTATTTCTGGCATGCAAGAAAAATGGAAGCTTAAAATAGTAGTTCCATTCTTGTGGTGCCTTCTACGTCTGAAATTTGTACCTGTTACTCTAATTTCCTGGCACTTCAGCTTCCTCGTCTGTGGGCGTAGGCGTCATGGGGGAAGTCTAATTCATCTCTGTGTCTACACAGCAAGCACACACACACACATGAAGCACACACCCCTTCACTACTCCAGACTAGGATCCATAGCCATTGGGAAATGGGCATCAGGGAGTATTTGGAATTAATCAGGGGGACCAGATGAGAGGGATGCCGGTGTACAAGCCACAGGGCAGAAACCACAGACAGTAGCTTCCAGCATCTTCTCCAGGAAGGTCCCTATCACTCTCAGGATTTCCTCAGTGTCCCTTTCCCCCCATTTCCCCATACCCTGACCCCCATAACGGAAAAAAAGGCAGCACAGACTTAGTCCATACTTCATTGGAGACACAGCAGACTCCACCTGCACCACACCAGGCCACCGGCTCCTGGCAGTCCCAGCTCGCTCTCTCTCTCGCTCTCTCTCGCTCTCGCAGCCCTTCTGTCTAGCACAGCAGCCCAAGGCCAATATTGCTGAGCCACTGGGAAAATCTGGTGACTTGTTTCTCCAGGATGGACTCCTTTCTGCCCTGTACTGATGACACATTGCTGATGACAATGTGTCTCCTTGGGAAGCATCTCATGTCTGTGGGAGGGCCCCCTATCCCTGGGAAGGGCTCCACACCCCTAGGGACTCCCTGGTCCTCAGGGGCTCAGTGTCCTGCATAGCTCATTCTTAAAAAGGACTCCATAAACACAGGAGGACTCCAGGCTCTTAAGAAACTCTCCATGTCTTAGGAAAGCCTCCTGGTCCCTGAAAACAGTCATCCTTGAGAAAGACTGTGTCATTAAGAAACACAACTTGTCCCTTGTACCTAGGTGGGCTCCACAGCCCCAGGAGGACCCTAGGCAGGGTTCACATCCCCTCAGAGCTTGGCCCAAAGCCCCTCTCAGCTGGCACAGATGCTGCTGACAGTGGTCCCTCCTGGGCCCACAAGGCCCAGCTCCTCCTGTTCATTGATGCACAGCTGGTAACCGCAGCCCCGGGCCCGGGCTCCAGAAGGGACCCGGCGGTCAGTCTTGGCACGGGGAGGCAGCAGGAAGCCCACACTGCCAGCAATGAGCATATGCCAAATGCTATGAATGTAGAAGTAGTTGTCCCGGGTCTCCACGAAGGCATACAATAAGACGGCACTGCCAGCAATCAGGCTGCCCGGGCACAGGTAGAAGAGCCAGCGGCGCCATGTCGGCGGGTAACAGTGCCGGCGCCGGACGCTGCGAACTGTCTGGAGAAAGCAGAGAAGTGGGATTCAGGACTACAAGGCCCTGGAATCCAAGCCAGAGTCAGTTCAGACTTCCCATGAACCCTAGGTAGCACCTGCCAAGACTTGAGTGGCCACTGTGGACAGCAGGTGATGGTGAAAGAATGCAAGGCTACCTTAAACTGGGGACCAAATAGCCAGCGCCCCGCATTTTCTCCTGCTCCCTCGTTGGCCCTTCCACTCTTACCCAAGCTGTGGCCAAGATCCCGAGGGCAAAGAGACTGGGTCCAAGCAGGTTCCAAAGGCCGTGGCGGTCCAGCTGCAGAGCCATGGACAGCAGCATAGCGCCCAGCAGATAGAGCACCTACAGAGAGGGTTCCAGGGCTGGGCCGGAGTGTGGCCCACGGGGAAGGCTCAGGCATGGGCGGGCTTTAAACAAGTTAGCTGTGCCTGCCTCCAGGACAGGCTCTGCACTTACCTGCTTGACCACAGGCTGCAGACGAGCCATGGCAATGACGGTGACCCACACAGACATTAAGGAGCCCAGGAAGTCACAGAACTGAAGTACATCGTAGTCCATGATACAGAAAACCACAATGCCTGGCTGGTCACAGGCATGGTAGAACTGTAAGAAGACATAGCAGGTGTTACTAGGCCTCAAGGCCACAAGTCCAGGGCTAGGACACCAAAGAAGGACCCCACAGAGCTACTTCTCTGTTAGCGATCCAGAGGTCAGAGGTCACAGGTGAGCAACACTAGAATGCCTGATTCTTTCATTCCTTCCTTTATTTTTTAGATTTATTTTCTCTGTATGGCGTTTGCCTGTATGTATATCTGTGCATCACATGTATGCAGTGGCACAAGAGAGCAGAGAATGCAGACAGTTAGCTGTGAGCCACCATGGCGATGCTAGGAATCAAACCCAGTCCTCCGTAAAAGTGGCCAGGGCTCTTACCACTGAGCCATCTCTCCAGCCCTGACTCTTCTCATCCTTGAGAAGAATATGGCAGCGAGGTCTGGTCTGCTTTGCAGCCAAATGTGTCAGGCAGCTCAGACACTGGCCCTTCATCGTCCTTGTCCTTGCCCTGCTTCTGGAATATGTGTGGACCCAGCCAGGGGCTGAGATATCAAGGTGAGGCCAGCCCCACCCCTTACCCTCACACTTACAGACTCTCATCAGCAGCCCCCTCTCAGGCCTCCCAGTATCTGGCTCTGGTCTCTTAGGTAACCTCAGGGCTGACCTAGGCTGCACCTTCATAGCTTACCTCAGGAGGAACACTTCAACAGCTCCCCACCCCACCCCCACCCCATCCCAATGCCTCAGGCGGGAAGCAAATGAGGTGGTGCCTGTGGCCAAGGACAGCAGCACGGCAGGGCTATGAAGAGTGGCACTGTGGCCATGAGGAGCAGGGTGGCTCTCTAGGATACCATGCAGCAAGGGACATGACCTTCTTCCCCTCAACCACGAAGAATTAACGCTTGACTATGAATTGACCGGGTATTGTTTCCTAAGTATCTGTCCCCAACAAGGTCTCACCCATTCTGAAACAGCATCTGAGTCTGTTGCTCAGACTGGCCTAGAACTTACCAGGCAGCTCAAGCTAACCTCAAACTTGCAGCAATCCTCCTGTCTCAGCGTCCTGTGTGCTAGGATTACAGGCAGCTATTTGGCTGGTCTCTTCCTTCAAAATCAGATGAATACACTCTGAGCCCCTGGGTGATCTGACAGACACTGGTTTCTGGCTTAGCTTTATTTTTCAAGCAGGAATTTTACACTTCAGGCCTCATCAAGGTCTTGCACCTACCTCCCTTTGGACCACACAGAAAAGAAGCTCAGCAGATTCAGGAAGTGGGACTTGTGGTGAATCAGACAAGGGAGGACACAGCACAGCAAGACAAGAAAGAGTCAAGGGGAGCCCCAGATCTGAGGACATGCCTCAGGGAGCCTCGGGGCCTTTCTCCTACGGCTTCTCTGCAGGGGTGTGGGGGAGGGGCCTAGGTGATCTGGAAAAATTAACTAAATTGTAGAATTTTACATTTTTTAGATATAAATATATATCAGACATCAACATAAAGGCACAAACATCTGTAATCCATGCAGAGACCAGGGTATTTGTACTCAGGCTGTGGGGAGATTAAGTGTTGCTCACTTATTTTCTGTGTCCTAAGTCAATTTGTCCTAAGACCACTCACCAAGAGTCACTGAGAAGTATTTGTGATGGTCTGAGGAACAGCAGGGGCGACAAGGAGTGGGGCTTGAAGCCAGGATGTCAGCAGTCAACAAGCAAGGCTGGACACAGCTCTGGGATGTGGGTGCCATCCGCACGTTCAGGCCCTGATCATAGGACTCAGGCAGCAGTAAAAGAATGTGGCACGGACTGCCCAGCTAAAGTAACACTTACTTATTGACGTGCTTTAATTTGGTGAGGTTTCCTAAGTGACTGACTCTTATCTTATAAGTCTCGAGGTTTGGGATATGGCTCAGCTAGAGCTTAGGCTCACTTTCCAGGGAAAGGGGGAAGGAGAGGAGGAGGAGCAAGGGGGGACAGCTGTAAACCTTGGCCAGAAGCTACGCTTAGCTCCTGAGACTTCTCTAGTCTCCAGGCGTTCTGAGAAGCTGAAGTCAAAGAGAAGCGTGTGGACCCGTGTCCAGGGCCTGACGACACGGGTGTGCTGTGGGTCAGTGCTGTGGGCCAGGCTGAGTGCCAGCCTAGGCCCCACCATTCACTTCCCCTCGGGCAGCACACTTGACTTCCCTTCATCTGCCACACAACCCAAGAACTGAATGCCCGTGCATCGTCTTGGTGCAGTCATGGGACTTAATCAGCAACGTTACAAGCACGTGTTCAGTCGCCATCGGTTTCTGATCTCATTATCTGAGTTGCTTGACTATATACAGAATCACGTGCTATGTTTTGGGCCTACTTTTAAGAGAATAGTTTGTATCTATAAAGTCCTGATGCATAGACTTGCTGCCAGCTCCTGTGCCCCAGATAAGCACCAGCACACCACTTCCTGGGGTGAGCTATCCTAGAAGGTCTTAAGACAAGGAAGAGAACATTCATGGACAATTCTTGTACCGTCAACTACAAACTAACCCATGAGTCCTTCAATAGGCACATCTGTGAAGTAAGTCTACACTCTTAGTTTAGAATGGGAAAGAAAAGACACTAGGGCTCTGTGCCCAGAAAGAACTGAGTTAGAGGAGGGACTTCCTGTCAGCACCTAAAGCTTACTCTCACACTCACTGAGTTTTGTTTGTTTTTACGACGGGTGGGGGTTGGGGCTGGAGAGGTAGTTTGGCAGTTAAGCATACAAGCTGCTCTTGCAAAGGACCTCAGTTCAGTTCCCAGGAGCTCCAAGGTTGCTCAACATATCCTGCAACTCCAGTTCTAGAAGACCCAATGCCCTCTCCTGGCCTCCATGGGCACTGACTGCATGGTACACAAACATTCATGCACACAAAATAAAAACAATACATTTTTTTAAAAAAAAGTGGGTGTTCTTCTTGTGCTATGAAAGGCCTGTGAGGCTCCTCCAGTCCCTCCAGAGGGAAGGCCTCTTTTCAGGTTCAAATGCCATTATATCTAAGGAGAAGGCATCTGCCTAGAATATTCCAGGACAGAATACTTGTACAAAGTACAAGGAATGACTGTGTCTTTTACAGCACTGCTACATTAAGGTGCTCTTATTAATTCCGAGTCACTTTAGACCTCCATGATGTCAAGAGTGGGTGCGCAGAGCAGCAGCTGGGGGAGGAGCCTGTGAGTAACAGTGGCAGGGCACCTGGCTTTAAGGAGGAACAGAATCTGATACAGAGAGAGGAGCTATCAGACCAGGCCTGAAAAGGAGCCAGCTAAACTGGGGTACACTGGTCCCATCTGGTCCCTGGCTACAGCTTCCTCTGTAGCTGAGTACCCAGGAAGACCCCACAACCTTTGCTTAGACACATATGTCCCCTGTTTTCTCCTCTGCCTTGAATACAATTTCTGTGATCTGGACACCAAGGAAGCACATAATGACACTTGCAATACTCAGCTTTTTTAATTACATTTTATAGTGGTGTGTGTGTGTGTGTTCATGAGTGTGAGCTTATGACATACTTATTTCACAGTATGTATGTAGGACAAGCCGCAGCAGCCACTCCCTCCTTCCTCTGTAGGTCACGGGGGTGGGGTTCAGGCTGTCAGGCTCTTTGCTCCCTAAGCTAGCGTTTCGATGAGATCTTTTCTGATATTCTTGTTGCCAAAATTCATGGAGAATAAAAATCCATTTAAGAGTAAGTGTAAAGTGTAAAGCACTGTAAAGTGCTCACAGGCAGTCCTTGTGTGTCACAAGTTGCCAAAAAACAAGATCTAGAGGTGTCAGACCCTGCTGGGGACAAACCTATTAGGGAGCTAAGTTACTAGGAGATGCACTTCGGCCACTCCATCAGAGAGGCTTGCTTGTAGCATGGACCTTTCTGCCTATAGGAAGCTGGAAATCTCAGAGCAGGAACTGCTAGGATTCCATAACGGGAACAGGGAGACTTAAAACTATACATCTAACTGGGCGTGGCGATGCACACCTCTAACCTCAGCACTGCGAGGCAAAGGTATATGGATCTGCTAGTTTGAGGCTAGCCTGGTCTACAGAGAGTTTCAGGCTAGACAGAGCTATACACACCAATACCTTGTTTCAAAACAAACAAGCACCCTATAAGCCCTTTGAGCTGGGATTTTATATCACATTGCCATTTCCCATGCCTCAGGACAAAGTTCTCAAGACTTTAAAGCAGGTTTCTGATAAACTCCTCAATATAAAGATCCCCTCTGCCTTCCAAAAGTTCTCATGGAAATCAAAAAGGCCAAAGTGACTGAATGGGAGGACACGCTTTTATGTCATAAAAATGAACATGCTGCTCTTGGCACTCTCACCTCTCTGCCCCTCTGGGGCTCTCCTCCCCTCCCCCCTCTCTCCATGTGGTCATGGCCGGCCCTCTGCTCTCTCTGCTCTCTCTCGCTCTCTCTCTCTCTCTCTCTCTCTCTCTCTCTCTCTCTCTCTCTCTCTCTGCCTCTGTAACTCCCATCCTCTGCCCTGAATGAACTCTATTCTATATAAAAAAAAAAAAAAAAAAAAGAACATGCTACAAACAGAAATCACTGGAACATGCCTGTAATCCCAGCTCAGAAGGGCTAAGGTAGGAGTACTAAGAGTTTAAAGCCAGCCTGGGCTACATGGGGAGCTTGGGCTAACCTTGGCTATAGATTAAAACTCTATCTCAAAAAGAGATACCACAGTGGCGCGATGCCCCCCCTGCCTACCGTGGAGAAGAACATGGTGAAGGTGTAGACTGCAGCTTCCAGCACGTATCGGCTCCGAATGGCCAGGACCACGGGCGGCAGAAACATGAGGTTGCTCAGGCAGAGGAGGAGTGTGGACACCAGCTGGAATCCATAGGTGAGCGCATCCGCACTGTCTGTGCAGCCCCAGCCCCGCCACCCTGCCGGGGGAGGGGGAAGGGTAGGAGAGGACAGAAGGCACCCGTGGGTACAGCAGACAACTGTGCCCACCCTGACCCCATATCCAGTCTCTCAGGGCGCCCTTGCTGGACACCCCGATGCCCAGGAAGCCCCAGTCCGGCCTGCTCCCTGCCCCAGCCCGCTCACCAGCCTTGCACTCGCAGGCCGCGTACAGGTAGTTGTGGGTACGCAGCAGCTTGCACTGGCCATAGGGCCCACAGTCATCCACACATGGCGACAAGAAGGTGCGCAGCCGCACTTCCGCCGTGGCATTGCGGCACCGCACGAACCTGCAAGCAGACATACTCCTGGTTATTTGAGGCCAGGGCCGCCCCATCCCAGCCCCAACTGTGCCCCATGTTGCTCACCGAGGTCCCACCCCGCACAGAGAACGGAGGGTGAGGAACCAGGTCCCCGTCTGTGGGAATGGGATTCGCAGCCTGGCCACTCTGGAGGTGACACTGACCGAGAGAAGGAAACCTGCCAGGGACTCTAAAGGTAGAAGAGCCCAGGAGAGAGGAGGAGGCGTGGTCAGCAAGGAGTCAGGACCCACCTCTGGAAACACCCGAACTGCCTTACCCCCTCCCCGCTGCCGCCCCCTGTTGTGAGAACACCCAGCCCCCCTACTCCCCAGTCCCTTCCTCACCTTTGGAACAGGTCACAGCAGCATCCCCCAGGCTCAAGGGCACCTCATGAGTCAGGCATCCGAACACTGTTACATTCTCCTGGCGCAGAGAGGTCTGAGCAAGGTGTGTATGCAAATGAGGCTGTCAGACCCTGGGATGGGTGGGCACACCACCCTGCTATCAGCTCCCCACTCCCTGTGACTAGACAATCAGGTTCTCCTCCTGGACAGTGGGCCCACTTCTCCGGGATCAACCCGTCAAACTGGGCTCTTATTTAGGCCTATGAAATCCACCAGATCCTCACAGCCCGGACTCTGAATCTCCTCCTTGGAAGGAAAGGCACCTTGGCTCATCCTATCTAGTGTATGGGAGGAACTGGGCACTGGTGCCCAGGTGTGGAGGGAAGGAGTAGTCTATGAGGAAGAAACAGGAAACAGGATACCATTAGTTCCTCTCATTAAGGAAGGATTTGAGGCAGTCTGATACATTAAATCAGGATAAAAATAAATGCATATGAGAAATTTTTAAATCATGATAGAAAAATAATTGAAGAAGGAACCGCAGGGAGGTCCCACACTTGTGAGCGCACCTCAATGTGTTAGTCTTCAGGGAAGCAGCAGCTGGGTGGGGAGGACTTCAGTTAAATTCTTCACTATTATTTTTGGAATTTCTGAGATAGCATTTCACATAACCCAGGCTGTCCTAGTCTGAAATTCACAAAATGGCCGGGGTTCTAATCCTCTTGCCTCCTGTGCTGGGATTATGTATGTACACCATCACACGTGCCCTTCTTATGTACACCATCACACGTGCCCTTCTTATGTACACCATCATACGTGCCCTTCTTATGTACACCAACACACATGCCCTTCTTATGTACACCATCACACATGCCCTTCTTATGTACACCATCACACGTGCCCTTCTTATGTACACCATCACACGTGCCCTTCTTATGTACACCATCACACGTGCCCTTCTTATGTACACCATCACACATGCCCTTCTTATGTACACCATCACACATGCCCTTCTTATGTACACCATCACACGTGCCCTTCTTATGTACACCATCACACGTGCCCTTCTTATGTACACCATCACAGTGCCCTTCTTATGTACACCATCACAGTGCCCTTCTTGTGTACACCATCACAGTGCCCTTCTTGTGTACACCATCACACTTGCCCTTCTTGTGTACACAATCACACATGCCCTTCTTGTGTACACCATCACTCGTGCCCTTCTTATGCACACCATCACACGTGCCCTTTTGTGTACACCATCACACGTGCCCTTCTTATGTACACCATCACACGTGCCCTTCTTGTGTACACCATCACACGTGCCCTTCTTATGTACACCATCGCAGTGCCCTTCTTGTGTACACCATCACAGTGCCCTTATGTACACCATCACACATGCCCTTCTTGTGTACACCATCACAGTGCCCTTCTTGTGTACACCATCACACGTGCCCTTCTTGTGTACACCATCACACGTGCCCTTCTTATGTACACCATCACACGTGCCCTTCTTGTGTACACCATCACACGTGCCCTTCTTGTGTACACATCACACGTGCCCTTCTTGTGTACACCATCACACGTGCCCTTCTTGTGTACACCATCACACGTGCCCTTCTTGTGTACACAATCACACATGCCCTTCTTGTGTACACCATCACTCGTGCCCTTCTTATGCACACCATCACACGTGCCCTTTTGTGTACACCATCACACGTGCCCTTCTTATGTACACCACCACACGTGCCCTTCTTGTGTACACCATCACACGTGCCCTTCTTATGTACACCATCGCAGTGCCCTTCTTGTGTACACCATCACAGTGCCCTTCTTATGTACACCATCACACATGCCCTTCTTGTGTACACCATCACAGTGCCCTTCTTGTGTACACCATCACACGTGCCCTTCTTGTGTACACCATCACACGTGCCCTTCTTGTGTACACCATCACACGTGCCCTTCTTGTGTACACCATCACACGTGCCCTTCTTGTGTACACCATCACACGTGCCCTTCTTGTGTACACCATCACACATGCCCTTCTTGTGTACACCATCACATGTGCCCTTCTTATGTACACCATCACACGTGCCCTTCTTGTGTACACCATCACATGTGCCCTTCTTATGTACACCATCACACGTGCCCTTCTTATGTACACCATCACCATCACTCATGCCCTTCTTGTGTACACCATCACACATGTCCTTCTTGTGTACATCATCACATGTGCCCTTCATCAGCTAAATTCTCACTAAACAATGCTGTGTATGTGCACCTCTCTGTGTATGTGCACCCATCCTCCACTGCAAGACTGAGCACCACACAACTGCTGTGTCAGTCGCTTCTTTAAGTGGAGGTCAGGAAGGGCAAGGTGCAGAAGCATACTCAGCAACCATTAGTCAGGACTAGCCAAAGACAGTCTCCAGATAGATAGTCCGGGGGGTGGGGGGGGATAAATACCTAGGAAAAAGGAGACTAGAGGACCCAGGGTTCACAATGCACCACAATCCTAGGTGAGCTCAGAGGAATGCAACAACTCAGGGATAAACTTGTTATCAAGAAGCATGAATGCAAGACTTAGCTGGGTGCAGTTGTACACCTTCAATCCCAATGCTTAGAGGGCAGAAGCAGGCAGAATTTTGTAAGTTCGAGGCCAGCCTGGTTTATGTAGCAAGTTGCAGGCCTGCAGGGCTACATAGTGGGACAGACAGACAGACAGACAGACTGAATTTCGGAGACAGGATGACCACTCAAAGTATAAGTGAAGGAATGAGTGTCAGGTGGAGAGAAGTCCAAACACGAGGGCCCCAGGACACTGAGGTGGTTTCAGCTATTGGGAGCAATGGGAAATGTCTGAAGGGTTGTTAAAATAGGATAGGGTTGTACAATGCACAGATTTAAGGTAATTTGTTAGTAATAAGGGAAATTGCATGGGGAAGGGAGACATATGTGGAGTCTCTACTATCTTTGCATGTGTGTATGTGTGTGTGTAACTGTGTTTGTGTGTGCAGGTTCGTGTATGTGCATGTGGAAGTCTGAGGTCAATGTTAAGTATCATCCTTCAAATGCTATCTACCTTGGTTTTAAAACACAGCCTCTGATTTGACCTGGAACTCACCAAGTACGCCAGGCTGGCCTAGGGACTATCCTGCTCTACCTCCTCAGTGCCGAGATTATAAATGTATGCAGTCAGGTCCTTGTGCTTGAAGGGCAAGTATTTTATCCACTGAGCTAGTTTCCCAGACCCAATCAGTTACTTACTGCTCACTGTTTCTATAACTACAAAACTACTCTAGAAGAATCTACCAAGAACAAGAGCACATGTGGATTTGCTAGATACAACTTCTAGACAAAACATGGCTCAGTGGGAGTTCATGAAAGCAACCCTGGTGGAGCATCAGGATAGCATCAGCTGTCTAAACACAGGTCGCACAGCCTCGAAGGATAAGCCTCTTGTTACACAAGTGAACCACCACCGAGGTCAGCCTCCAGTAGGAGGTCACCCACAGGCCTGGCCACTCTGAGGCCCGGTTGGTGCAGCCACCACAGGGCAGTGAATCCCCAGACCACTTGTTGACCAGAACTGTGGACAACTGAAGGAGAGCATAAAAGAGCCTGCGACTTCCTGCCACTCTCCCCAGCAGACTCCCCAGCAGGGACACACCCCTTCCAGGACATACCACATTGAGCTGGAGCTCCAGGCTGAGGACGCCCCCACTGTCCAGCACTGGCAACAGCCTCAGGGCAAACACAGCTGGGCGCTCAGGTGGAAGGGCCACGCTGGGACCAAAAAAGATGTAGAAGTGGACAGAGAAGGTATCCAGCTCATTGCGCAAAGTTGGACGCACTGGCCAGCAGTGCTCGGCCGGTGCTACTGCTCCAGACCCTTCTACAGGAGCCCCCAGGGATGGTGGCTCCGGGGACAGTGGCTGGGTGCCCAGTGACTGGGGCATGTTCATGGCAGCCCCAGGGACCAAGGCACGAGACAGGCTGGGTTGTGGACACTCTGTGAAATAGAGGAAACCAAAGATGAGACATGTGACCTGCAGAGCCATGTGGCCCCACCAGACACCAGAACCAGGTACGACAGGCCTTAGTGGAGGGGGGAAGGAGTGTAAAATGGAAGATGGTGGGCCTGGAAAGGGAGGCAGCCAGGGTCAAAGGCAGACCCCAGATGGTTCCTGATTGTCACAGTTATTCAACTGCCAAGGTGGAGGCGCTGAAACACTGCCATGTAAGCTAATGTGGCATGCTGGCCTAATGACCTGCGACTGTATGCAAGGGCAGTTCCGGAAGTCCTGGCTGTCCCTGTCCACCCCAGGAAACTGAAAATGAGATTAAGTCAAGAAAAATAATACAGCCTTTAGCTGCCCTAGTCTAAGACACACTGTGAAGGCGGGCCCCATGGTCTGAAGCAGCAAAGAGGTGGGACGTCAGGAGTAGGGAGGTACCTGGGCCGGGGAGGGAACCTGTGGGGATTAGCTGAGGGTCACAGAGCACAGCCATGCCCATGCCCCATGCCATGGGTCAGTACATAGCTTAGGGAGTTGAGGTGGTGAAGACTCTGACCTTGTAACCGCACACACAACTGGAAACGGATGGCCCTGCCAGAACCGCGGGATGGTGTCTCCACACGCACATAGACCCAGTGGCCCCAGGGGGGCAAGGCCAGCTCCAGCTGGCATACTGAGGCACCTCCACAGGCCACGGAGCTTGAGTTGTGTAGGGGTGGAGCCTTGGGACGTAGGCGCAGTGTCAGGGGACAGACAGATGCCCCTCGACCCCCTACACACACCAGCTGGGCTGAAACCCTGTAAGTGAAACTTGGTACAAAGACCCTGGGCAGAGGAAGGTTGGGGACAAGAAAAGACAGAGAGGTAAGAGACACTGGGGAGGACAACAAGAGGAAGCAAGGGAGTGAATGGGGGCAAAGGGCATGGGGACAGGAGCCTGCTCAGGTGTCTCTGTGCTAGGGGAGAGGAGACTGAGATATCTCCCTGGATCCACCCTGGGGATTCTGGGTCACTTTGGCTAACGGGAAAGCAAGACTGTCCCTGTGTAAGATCACAGGAGGAAAGGGCAGGGCCAGGTTCGGAGTGTTTCCTTACTTGTACAAGGCTGAACGATTATGGGAGGAGAGGGTTTGCTCTGAGGGTCGACCAGGAACAAGTACAGCCACGGCCAGCAGTCGTCGGACAATCAGCTGCGGCTGAAGGAGGTACTGACATTCATCCTGGAGACCCTGAAACACAAAGGCCACAGGAACAGGAGAAACGCTGAGGCCGCTACCAAACCAAGGCTCACAGAAGTCACGGGAGGAGTCTTGAAGAAATCTCTTTAGCCTCTGGCTCCCAGGTCTCCCACACTGGTCTCTAAGCTCCTAACTTTTCCTACCCGAGTAGTCATTTTATTAACAATTGTGCTGAATTAAAAAATATTTTGCAACAGGCTTAACTACAAGGGTTAGGAGAAAGAGAGGCAATCAGAAGAAAGACATACCCCAGTATGGACGCAGGCTCTTCAGGGAGAAGTGCCTTCTCTCTCTGTGTGCTCACATAGGTCAGAGGGGAACCCAGGCCTTAGTCTCCGCCTCCGCCCTTGCTTACCAGCTCTGTGAGCCGGATGAGCCAGGCTAACTGGTGCAGGACCTGCCGGAGGTTTTCCTACGCCCAGCCCTGCTTTGCCATCCAAGCACGGGATTACAGATGTGGGCTACTCTGCCCAGCTTGGTGAGGGTTCTGGAGATCTGAACTCGTGTCCTCATGCTTATAAAGCAAGTGTGTTACCCACTGAGCCATCCCTCCGCTCTCGGCACAGTCCTTTCTTACCACCTTTGTCCTATCTAGGTCTTCAAGGCCTCAGCACTGAATGAAGCTTGGAGACTCAAGTTCAGACCCAACTGATAACTGGGCTTTGCTGCAGGCCCAAGCCAACCCCTCCCCTTAGACATTCCTGGTCTGCCCACACATCACCACAACAGCAACTGAACACTGGCTCTAGGGGAGCTGGGCAGCCTGGTCTAGGTCTCTGGTCCAACCCTCCCTAGTCTAAGCCTTTAACTGTTCCTGCTGCCAGGTTGCCCTCCTGATATGTGTGTGCCTGTCTGCCCTCTGCTGCGTCACACCAGCAAGGACTACTCTCCAACCTGCAGACTATTTGAAACTTGAGAACAGGACTTGGCTCTCCACGCACAGACTTAATGTGGTGTGTGCAACTTGCCATGAATGTTTGCCAAACACATGAATCAGCCCAGCTGTGGACAGCACTGACCTTTATGAAGCCAAAATCTGTCCCCTCTGACATGACCCTCAGCCTCAGCCTGTTTCCTCAGACACTGAAGGACAGCTACCATACTTTCCAAGGCTTCTCTTGTACTGGACAAACTACAAGCCCCTTTCATTCTCCGGCCCTGAGGCCATACTCCCAGAAACCCCAATACTTAGTGTCACTGTTAATTAACCCTTCCACAGCATCCACATCTTAGAGGCCCTAACAACCATCGGTTAAGGGACATGAGACCTCCTAACAAGGCTTCTCTAAATGAGGTAATGGCCTTCTGTTGGCTCAATAAACTGGAGACTATCACCCGTTCTGTTGGCCACTCTGATGAAGATGTGCCTCCGAAGCCTGTCCTGGGGAGAAGCTCCAGGCCTGACATTTATGCCATGGAGGAAGTCAGCCAAATCATGTACTTTGGGCTAAGTCCCCAGTGCTGTAAGGAGGCCTTGGTCTACGTCAGTGGAGGACTCGCACCCAGAGCCGCACACTTTTCTGTGCCATCTCATGGTTGAATGCTCAGCACTCAGCAGAACACCTGGCACATCTGAGGGGCAGAACAACAGCCAGCCATTAGCTGAAGGATGGGGGTCAAAAGATCATTCCCTCGAGCCACCCCATTGTACAGAATTTCTCATCTCTGACATCCAAAGCAGAGGTCCTTCACTTCTGATGGAAAACCCTGTGAATCAGAAACACTCTGGCTAGAAACCAATGCAGGGATCTGTACCAATCTCACACCCAGGATTACCCCATTTCCCTGCCTCACAGTCTAGAGAAAGAAACACTACTTCCATTTTTTACTGCCGGTTTCAGGAACTATCAGGACACATGTGACTCTGGTGTGTTCTTTCAACATCCAGATTTCCTCAGCATGAAGCAGAGACCAAGAAAGGTAGAAGGCCTAGTAGCCGGACTCTGGGCTATGGAGAACTCCTCATACTTTGTGGGACAGAGAGAATATCTTCTCTTTTTTGTTTAGAGAGCATAGAGGGTCTTTTCTATAGTCTAGGCTAGCCTTAAACTCACCTTGTGGTCCAGGCTGGTTACAATTCATGCAGTCTCTCTGGTATGGGATTACAGATATGAGTCGCCATGCCCAATTGGATTAAGTTTTTTAAAGAAATTCCAGGCCCCACGGGGGCTTGTACTGGTTAGTTTTATGTCAATGTGATACACAGTAGTCATTTTAGAAGAGAGAAACCTCAACTAATAAAATGCCCTGACTAGATAGGTAAGCCTGGGGTACATTTTCTGGATTGGTGATTAATGTGGGAGGGTTCAATCACTTGTGGGTGGGGGCAGCCTGGGCTGGTGGTCCTGGGTTCTATAAGAAGGCAAGCTGAGCAAGCCGTGAAGAGCAAGCCAGGACGCAGCCCTGCTCCGGGACCTCTGCAGCAGCTCCTGACTCCAGGCTCCTGGTTTGTCTGAGCTCCTGCCCGCACTTTCCTCGGCAATGGAGTGTGGCCTGAGAGTTGTAAACTGAAAGAAACCCACTCCTCCCAACGCTGCTTTTGGTCATGGTGTTCTTTCACCGCAGTAGAAACGCCAAGACATGCTTACAGCTGAAGATGCCCACTCAGGAGTGCACAGCGCTCTGGCCCTCAGTCAGTCAGCACGAATCCCTGTGGAAGTGACTGGGGCAGAGGAAGCAGAGCGACTGTTTAGGAGGTTGCTGTACTGCGGTGGTGGGTAGGGAACTCTACAGGGAGGCGCTTCATGGAGAAGTGGAGATACACCTGCGGATGGGCAGTGCAGAGGAACAAGGCTTTATGAACTGGTCATGGGGACGTCAGAGAAGAGGAAGAGTCAGGACTGACACATTTGAGACCAGAGCAACTGGTGGGTAGCAGCTGTCCTCGCTGAGAAGGAAGCAGCCAGGAAGAAGAGGCTGAGACTGGGAAGAAGTGGGAAGTGAGAGTTCCGGCCTTTGCTCTGCTTTGTACGTGTTAAGCTTGAGACTTTTTAGACAAGCAATTGAACATATCAGAAAGCTGATAGATATAAAGTTTGAGATTTGAAGAATATAGGACCAGCTTATGAGGCATCAACCCATACATGGTATTTAAAACAACTGTGCCATAGATGCCAACAAGAGAATGAAAATTCAGAAAGGAGTTCTCCTGGGGCCAAGCATCAAGTCATGACTGCACACTTAGATCAAGCAGAGATGATAGAAAAGAGCCAGAGGAGTGGACAGTGATCGGGAAGAGCAGGAGAGTGGTCATAACTGCCAAGAGGCAGATCAGGAAGCTAAGACTACCATACGCAGGAGTGGAAATCTGGGTGTCTACAGGGAGAGAAATGCAGAACTAGCAGGTGGGAAGGCAGACTTACTTTCCACTGTGGGTCTTTTGCGCCTTTCAAAGGCTGTATCAGGTACATATGTCACCTATTTGAAATATAAATAAGATGACTTAGATGGGAGAGGAAGCAGAGGTGCCTGGTGGATATTACCTACTGCGTGGCTGAGCTGCTGACAGGCTTGGTCCGACTCGGCATGCTGCCTCTAAACTATCTGCATCTGTGCTGTCCAGCGTGGCATTTTCATGACTTTACCTGATCTTATTTACACCCAGATCTTAGACTGGAAAGAAAAGGTCTTCAAGACCTATGCCCAGCTATTTGGGAGAACTTTCTTGTTATGAACTATTAGGTGCTAGCTGGTTCCACAACCCCAAAGCTAGCATCTCAGACTGGTAAACAGGAGCCTTAGAAAGAGATGAGAGGCTGACAGGAAGACGGGGCAAGGAGAAGAGGAGCCGTGAGGTCCACTTGGGGCAGCAAAGAAGGTGGAAGAAAGGCCACAGAACTACAGAGTGTCAGCTGTGCTGGTGCTGGGGACACACGATTCAGGGGAGGGTCAGGAATAAGGAAAAGCAGCCTCCCAGGGCTCCCTGTCACTCTCGGGGTACAGTGCCCACTTCTAGGCCGTCTTTGGTCTGGCTTCTGCCCACCCTTCCACCTTCTTCACAGAGCTGCCCTCCTCAGTATGCCTCCCCAACTCCGGCCATGCTACCCCCACCTCTGAAATACTTATTCCTCCCATCAGACCTCACTGCCTCACAATCTCTGAACACCATCTCCGCCATACTGCCAAACCGAGTTAGCCACCTCTCTTTGTGCTTTTAAAGCACTCTCCACATCTTGCCATCTCTTATTTACCTCAGTATTCCTGGCATCCAACTCAAGGCCTGTGCACAGCAGCCGAAGGGCAAAGGGATAAAGAAAGAACTAGGCTCATCCCCAAAGTCAGGAGGACTCCAGAAACAGTACTGCCTTCTTCTCACGGGAATTCTTCCTGCCCCACCCAGGTTATCCCTAAGCCCACACCACTCCCTCTGTTTGCTATGCCTTACAGTAAGTCTGAAGAACCATGATGCAAAGAAGGTACAAGTTGGGAATGCAAAAGAATGTTCTAGGTTTAAGAATCCTCAGAAGGCCGTGTAAGATTTTAGAAGGTAATCAACATTTTAGAAGAACCATCCCCAAGATCCTTGTCCATCCAGTGAGAAAGACTCAACTGTGCACGTTCTCTCTGTGTCCACGCACTGCTGGGAGCGGCCATCTAGCCTCTCTGGCACTGCACACTCCCTCTAGATAGGGGAGCATGTGCGCCAGGCCTGCTTACTTTCTCTCCACCCAGTGGTCTAGACGTTGTGAATCATGCGATGGTCTGAGCAGCTTGGCTCTGTCCTGCAATGCTCAAGCAACCATGGGCACTCCTTCCCCAGCCTCAGCTCAGCAATCCCTACCCAATCGGGGCTGCGGGTACGTCCTGCTCGCTTGGAAAGGTGGCTAACCCGCACAGGGGCTAGGGGATTCTCCCGTCAGTTCTTACAAAGTGAGACAAGAGCCTGGCAGGCTCTTTGAGATTTGGCCAAAGATCTATGAAGACATTCCTCCTAGAGGAAAAGTCCTTTTTTATCTGATATGAATCACGAGCCCAGAGACTTTCCCAGGTGAGCCCCCAGCATGGCCTCCTCCAGAGGGCTCCCAGGCCCCCAACTTCACAAAACTCAGCCTACACTAGGCTAGATATTTTACCAACTTAGAGCCAACAACCCCCTGGCTGGGCGTTTCTGCCGTCTTCATTCAGCACCGAGCAGCACTGGCTCCCTCGCTTTGTGACGCCCTTGGTCTCTATCAGTTCCTATTCCGTTCTTGCTCTGCCCTTCCCTCTTACCAAAGCCAAGGCTACCCGACCAACAGTGCCCAGCTCTTCACGATGCCCCTCCACCAAAACAGGCAGCAGTTGGAAACCTATGTTTTTCCTTATTACAAGGAGGGTTCCACAAGAGCAGCAGGAAAACATTGTGCTGTTTTCATTTACTCCAAACCTGACCTTTGGACCTGCCCTTCAGACTGACAATCTCTGTTGTGTTAAAATCAGTGCTGGTATTCAGAGGAAAGTGGGGCAAGGGCCAGGAAAGATATCAGCTATCCAAAGCTTTTATTAGGAAAAGCTTCTCTTATGGCTTCCCAAAGGGCAAAGGACAGAGACCTGAGACCAGGATACATGGGCTAGACTGAGGATATGGCTGGAGAGAAGTTCCAGGGCTATTATCAATCAAAATACAAAATAAACCAGTGCTGGGTTTGTACAGCAGATTCCACAGGCCCAGATAGTTGTGACCACCTTCATTAACATTAATGCCCTCCAACAGGAAGGAATACAGCTGCCCAGTTCCAGGGCCTCGTTCCAGAATCTGTAACTTCTCTCTAGTTTCCTAGAATCACTATGTCCCAGTTGCCTACTATAGACCATCCCATCAGCTACCCCCTCCCTCCAACAGTAGCCCGCCACGGCCCCACCCCCACCCCGGTGCTGCTGCTCACCCTGGTAACAGGGCTATGATGTCGTGAGTACTCAGCAGGGACAAAGGGTAAGATAGGACTCGTCCTGCCCCTGGCAGCACCCACCCACCTTGACGGAGATGTGCCCATGGGCTTGGGGAAGGTGGGCAGCCAAGAACCAGTCCCCGGGTAAGGGGCTGCTGACGTTAAAGATGCCTGAGGTCCTATTGGGCAGCGTCCAGCTGAGGGTCAGTGAGAAAACACCAGGCACAGCCGTGTCTGCTGGGAAGTGGGTGTGCAGCGGGTTGATGACGGGAGGTGCTCCAGATCGGAAATACCTGGGGACAAGGAGTAGGAAGAGAGAAAGGTAGACAGAGGGGTCGGAATTGGGAGACAGAGGCTAAAAAAGGAACTGTCACTCATCACTAGTGAAACAAGCAGATGCCCTATACTGAGACACCCCAAAATGATTGCAGGTCAGGGTCAAGTCCATAAGGGCAACAAGTCAGCTGAGATACTCACAGCAGTTATGAGTGCTCAGGTGACAGAGGTCATAACCTCCAGGCACCGTCAACCAGGACATGGGTCAAGGTCAGGGTCAAGGGGCATGGTTAGACCACTTAAAGTCTTATTCAATTTGGAAGACAACTAGGGTTGGAGAGTGGGGTTACAGAAGGGTAATTCACACACTCACACAGTCACGCTTTGGTCTGGGCAGTGGTCCCCAAAGGTTCCTCCCTGCTCCTTGAAGATGATGAGGTTCCAAACAGCCAAGAATGTGTCCTCAGGAACGTGGAAGTGGAAGAGCTCGGTGCTGGCAAAGGATCGAAACGGGCTGAGCTTGCGGGGTGAGCAGGTGGAGTAATCAGTCAGGAAAAGGCCTCCTGGGAGCAGAGGGGAGGGAAGCAGTGGGTTCATCAGGTAGCAGCTCGGCCACGTTCTCAGCAACAGGACCAAGTCAACAGCACTTTCCGTTGGCCAGGAGCTGTGGCCTGTGCTGCCCTAGAGTCATCTGGCTTATTCCTCATAAAAGCCTCATTCTTAAAACTTCATATTGCAAAAAGCGAAACCCTGATGATTTAAACCTACAGCCCTTCGTTTGACTTCACAGAAGCTCACTCACTTAGAAGGAATTGAACTCCACCCACCAAGACTAACAAAACAGAGTGTGCAAGTGTGTGTGTGTACACTGTGTGCATGTGTGTGCACTGTGTACATGTGTGCGCACTGTGCATGTGTGTGCACTGTGTACATGTGTGTGCACTGTGCACATATGTGCACTGTGCACATATGTGCACTGTGTATGTGTGTGCATGTGTGCATGTGCATGTGTGTGTGCACTGTGTGCATGTGTGTGCAGTGTGTGCAGTGTGTGTGTGTGTGTGTGTGTGTATGTTGGCACAGGCTCCTAGCCGCTGAGCAAGCTAGAACTCCACCTGTGGGGCTCGGGAGTCAGCTCAGAACTGTGTAACTTGTTTGTTTTCTGCCCTTTTCTATTCCCCAGTGGTTAGGAGCAGTAAAAATTCTCAGAAGCTGCACAAGAGCTGTCTGTGTACCAGCTCAGGGCAGAAGGGAGGGGAGGTGTGGTGAGGCGGCAAGGGAGCTGCTTGGGTGGCAGAGTCAAGAACAGGGGCTGGCAGGCCACCATGGCAGTGCCCAAGAAAGGAGTGATCAGACTCTCTAGGGTCAAAATGACGTTCTCCCCGAGGGAGGTCCTGGAGGGCAGTCATTTGGGGGCCCAGTGGCACCCAAGTCACTTGCAACTATTTGGAGGAGGCCAGGTTGGGGGTGGGGAGGAGGTGGGTTATCTCTATCTCAAATGCTGATTCCCTGATCATTGTTATCAGGAGCAGAGCCAGGGTGGGCAGGAGAGGACCTGGCCAGACAGACACATAGTGACGGTAATCCATAGCTCAGATGGTAAGAGAGGGTGCTCCAACGTGCAGACAAACTGCCCCCACACACAGAGCTCACTCATCTCCCTCTCTCTCTTCTCTTCCTCTCCCTTCCCCCTCTCTTATTCAGAACAGTTTCAAAGAAGCCCAGGAATATGTCCCTAAACAGGTAAAAAAGTGGGGAAATTCAATCATCTTCAAGACAGAGTAGAAATTGGAGGGAGGGTTCTCAGCTACAGAAACTAGAGAAACACCCACAAGGCTTTCCCAATCTGATAACCTCTCTGTCTGGAGATGGCAGCAATGACCCCACAAACGAGGTATTTAAAGTAAAGGAGATGGGGCATCTGGAAAAATGTGGGTGATGAAAGAGAACTGCACTCAGATAAAAGCAGGGAGGTGCTCTCAAGGAGAAGGCAGTGCAGTGGACTAACTGATGTAATGCAGAAGACAGCTTGTGGGATCCTGCCTCTCACAACAGGGAGCCAGAGGCTCAGCATTCAATAGCCTAGAATGCTATTGTTATAGGAAATAAGAGCTCTGGAGCGCCCTCTGCTGGCGTTAGGGAAGGGATCCTCCTAAAGTTAGCATGAGACAAGCACAAAGCTGGCTTGGCCTTGGAAAATCCACCTGCCTAAGCCAACCTCAACGAAGGCAGAGGCTATGGGGGTCACAAGATGTACCTGCTGGAAAAGGAGTTAGTAGACGCTTGGAGCGTTGGGGGTAGTGCGGGAGGAGTTGGAGGCAGGGTGGGTCCTTGGGAACGTCTCACTTTGAGTTGGAATTTTAACAGGGCCTACCTGAACCATGTCCCAGAGAAAGCATGTCTATCCAAGACTAAATGAGCTTGTCCTGATGTCCCTTCTACAATAATGTGAAGGTGCCTCTCCACCACCTAAATTGTGTGTGTGTGTGTGTGTGTGTGTGTGCGTGTGTGTGTGCAAACTCCTCATCAAAACCAAAACCAAAAGCTAATTGCCAGCTTCTTCTGCAAGTGTCGATCCTGCACTGCAGTCAACAATGAATGTCTACCCCTCCACCCTGGGTCCTTCCTTCCAGGAGACTTGGTGGACGATGAATAAGATGCTCTCAAGATCGAGGGAGATGATCAGTGGGTAAGAGTATTTGCTATGTAGGTATGAAAACCTGAGTTGAAATCCCAATGCCCACATTTGGAGGAGGAGGAGGAGGAAGAGAAGGAAAGAGGAGAGGGGGAGGAGGAGGAGGAAGGAGAGGGGGAGGAGGAGGAGGAAGGAGAGGAAGAGGAGAAAGAGAAAGGAGAGGAAGAGGAGGGGGAGGGGGGCCTAGCATGGCCATATGTGCCTGTGCATGTGCAGTAGAGGCAGGTGGGTAATAGGCGCTTCAGGTTCAATGAGAGAGAGTCTCCAGGGAATAAAGTAGCCTCTGGCCTTAGTAAACACACACATGGATGTGAGCATTCACACAAATATCACACACACACACACACACACACACACCTCTAACGCTTCCTTCAAGCCTAGGAATTACCTACTTCTAAAAGTAGCACTCTGGTGATGTTCCTAAGAGGAGCGAGCCAAGCTGAGAAGTGTGGGGGCCATGTAACATTCCCTCACCCTCACACCATAAGATATGCACTCCAAAGACATATCAGCTCATGAATATTGAGATAAAATGCATGTCACCAACACGTAAGCATGCATCCATGGCACACATGCACCATTCCCAGGTCCCTATGATACACACAAGCCCACAGTGCCCACGCATCTCTACAGGACTGCGACCCTAGGGTGGCACTGATCTAAGACTGTACACTGAGCAGGCCCACGGAGATCACTGGAACCCTCCTCCACCCACAGCTGCGGCTAACTAACTGTTATTGCCAAAGGCTGTGGAGACACAGCCTCCACTCTCTACAGAGCCACTCAGCAAGGCGGCGTGGGGCTGAGGCCATTTCATGATGGGCCCCTCTCTGCTTCTCTCACTCCAACCACTAAGAGGCCAGACCGCTCTACTAACTAACCTAGTGGCTTCCTGGACGGGATGATGCATGCAGGTGGGCACCTGGCAAGTGAGAAACAGTTGATGAAAGAGATTACATTATGTCGTGGGCCCATGAAGGAATTCTTCAGTCGGGTATTGTGGTCAGAGGAGGAGCGGAGGGAGACAACTGGTCTGACACAGGGAATAGGAGACCTTTTTTCTAGCCCCACTACGACCATTTATGTAGAATACAACTTTGAACTGCTTCCTTGCTGAGCCTCAGTTTCCCCATCTTCAGTATTGTGCTGAGGTTCAGCCATGCTTTAAAAGTATCAAGAACTATCCATAGTCAGCGATACTTGCTTGGGAAAGGCCCAGCATAAGAAGAAAGCTCATTATATCGGCAAATAATCCATGCCCATCTATTTAATGCAACATATTGTCTTCAAAACTGCTGTTTAGCCCCCCCCCTTTTTTTTTTAAAAAAAAATGTGTTTGTTATTTCAAAGGTTTAGGCTACAGTGTCTCCACGTCTCAGGCTACAATAGAAGCTTCTATGGTGGGACTATGTCATCTCCATAAAACTTTGGAAACAAAAGGAGCAAAGTCCCCAAGACTTCCCAGAGAAAGCCGGATACAAGGAGTCAGGGTGGACACCTGGAAAGGCGATCTCCCCGTCTCTTGAGGACTATTAGCCACCTGCTGAACTACCTGAGAGCCTCTGTATCACCCACTCTTAAAGGCTGCCAACCCATCTCTTGTGTAAGCACCCTTCTCACCTTTATCGCCACACACACACACACACACACACACATTTCTTCCCCAGTGACCGAGCTCACCAAGTCCCACCTCTCCCGACTCTTCCAAGTCACCCCCCCCCAATCCCATCCTGTCTCAAACCTTTCCGCTTCTGCACTCACCAGCCCCTGGACCAAGGACAGAAAACAGCAACAGCAGCAATAGGGCTGGCGGCAGTTGGAGCCCAGACCTGAGTCGAGGCTGGGAGAGGGGTAGAGTATGAGAGAGGCGGGGGCCCAGTGGAAGAGACTTGGGCAAACACAGAGATGAGGGCAAAGACTGAGCTTTTGGGTGGCGCTGAACTGAGCACCGGGGCTCAAACAAGGGCAGGAGGTGTGATGGAAGGAGTGGGTGTGATGGAGATTGAAGCAAAGGCTGGGGCTGGGGCTGGGCCAGAGGCTTAAGCAAACGCTGGGAATGGGGCAGGGTGAGATGCTGGGCTGGGAATTGTGACAAGGAGTGGAACAAGGGCCGAGGCGGAGAGAGCGGCCAGGCTGGGGGCAGGGACCGGGGTTGAAGCGGGGACCTGGACCTGGGCATTCGCTGGGACACTGTCCGGGGCCTGGACAGGTTTGGGAAGCGGGGCGAGGGCGTGGCCGGAGGCCAAGGCTGAGATTGGGATAGGATGAGGGGCCGGGACAAGGGTTGGGCCATGGCCCGGGGCGGGGGCGGGGCCGGCCAGGCCAGCACGGGACGCTCGTAGAGCTGACCCGCGGCTCCGCTCCCCACCCCCGGGGGGTGGCCTCTGGCGTCCTCGCGGGCTTGGGGCCCGGGTAGGGACCCGGAGAGGAATTCAGGCCTGGGCGACTCCGGGCTGCGCTGAACCGGCGACAAGCAGGCCCCGCGGCGGCCTCGGCGTGACGCTCGCCTGGCGCCCCACCCCGCGCCCCATGCGATTGGTCCCTCTCACCAAAGCCCGCCCCTACCCAGTTCTATTGGCCTCTTAACTAGAGCCCGCTGCGCTGCCCACCTGAGAGCCTCTGTTCACTCTGACCACCCAGCCGCGGTGACCTCTCAGGTCCACAACTCCCGTGAACGCCGCTCACACATGGTACAGGAACCTTCCAGAAACTCACAAAACCAGGCTCCTCTCTGGCCGTGTTCCTCCCATTCCTATGTTTGCACAACCTACAGAGAGATCACTCAACTCTGATCCCACCTCGATCCAGAGCAGCTCTCTCAGGAAACGTCACCCACGCAGATGACCAGAAGACCTCTGTTGCCCTGGAAACTACTTAGCATTCCTGTTGCCCTGGTGATCGAAGCCTCCCCTGGGTTCTAGAGCACATCCTTCCTTGACCCTGGACCTCTCTTGTTCCTTCCCTTTACTGCCCTTAATCAACTCAGGCCAGAGTCCCTTTGCTAAGGTCTGTAGGTGCCCAAGTCTTCTCAAACAAACTTAACAAGGCCTCTCACTTAGCACCTACAACCTGGCTCATCAACAGCAAAACCATTTCCTAGGTCAGAATCAATACTTTCCCCTCCAACCCAGGTAAAAATCCTGACCTAAGGACTTGGGACCACCAAGCCTAAGCTCAGAGGTATGTAGTTTTTCAAACAGCCCGCCACCCCAGCCCTCTACCCCGCCCCTTTTCCTAACGCCATCTATCCCTCCCCGCACATCCTCTACTTTTGTCCGAACTCTTACCCACTTTCTCATCATCCTATCTCTGCCTCTTTCCTAATTTGCCCTTTAGAAAGACTCCAGTGGAAGCAATTGCTTTTTTTAAAACCCTTAATTTTATTTTATGTGTATGGGTTTGTGTTATTTTATGTGTATGTGTATGTGTTTACCTGCGTGTGTATTTGTACACCACATGTGTACAGTGCCTGTGGAGGCCAGCAGAGAGGGTCAGAGCCCCTGGGACTAGAATGACAGATGCCCGTGAACTGCCGTGTGGACGTTTGGGAACTGAACCGGTCTTCTGCTGAGAGATCTCTCTAACGAGCTTAAGATGCAATGTCTTAAGGTATCTGCTGCTGTCTCTGAGGCACGGGGCAAACTACAAATGAGTGAAATACAAAAATCCTCAAGTAGCACTTACAAATGATGAGAGGCTTATACAGATGGCAGAGTCTGTTTTGAAGCCCGAGGGGTGGCTCTGGCCTATAATCTTAGTACTTGGGAAGCAGAGGCAGAATTATTGTTAGTTCAAAGTCAGCTTGGTCCAAATTCTAGTCCAGCCAGGGCTATATAGTGAGACCCCGTCTCAAAAAACCAAGGGTCTTTTGTTTGGTTGTTTGGTTGGTTTTGTTGTTGTTGTTGATGTTGTTTGGTGTAACTCCATGATAGAGCACTTTCCGGCATATGAAGGCCCTCAGTTCATTCCAGAGCACCCGAAAGAGGTCTGGGGCGGTGATAACAGACCTTGCATGTCAGGGCCAAGAAACGTGGATGTTATCCATTAGGCTAGTTCAGAAGGTTTTGTGTGTTTGAAACATCTTGCTGAAGGAGAGAGAGCTTCCCTCTGGGATCTTTCTAGGGTGAACTCAGCGTCCTCCCTTTTCACAGCATCCTGGAGAAAAGTCATTCCTCCTGTCCCTGTGTGTTACATTGCCTCTCTCCCAAGCTCATCTGGTCTCAATGTGTGCATGGTGCCTGAGGAAAGTGTTAGTTGGGTTGTTTATAAAATGTGTCCTAAATGAAAGGTCGAGTGGATGGATATGCTGGGGTGGTAGTGGAGAGTCAATGGCAGAAGATAATGAGAACCTGGACACACTGAAGGGAAACAAGAGGAAGAGATGCATTGGGGGAATGTCTGGAAGATTAGGAGTGGGTCTAGTTGCAAATGGCACTACAGAAGACTAGGGTTTCCAGGTTCGAAGCCCGTAGGACTTCCCTTGGAAATACCTAGCACAGTGCACCTAAAGGATGAGGGAAGAACGAGATCTGAGTTAAGAGATGCAGATGTAGAAGCCAGAGGTAGCCAGGCATGGCAATACACCTTTATAACGTCATCCTCAGGAGAATGAGCTAGGAGTCTTATGGGGCATTCAGAAAGCGCCTGGGCTACACAGAAATCTAGCCTGGGCTATAAGGCCTTCAAAAGAAAGAGAGGGGAGAGAGAATTAGGGGGGAACGCAAGTGGATGCAGCCTGTCGCCAGAAGTGACATCAGTGAGATTAAGGGAGGAGGCTGGTATTGCTGGACAAAGGCTATATGTAGTGTGACATTCTCCTGCGCTCTTCGAAGCCAACCCCACTGGGGCACTCCAGAGCTACAATTCCAGGGTCTTAAGACATGCCCCACACTCTGCGCTTGGATTGGCAAAGTAGCTGTGTTGGGGCTCCCTCCTGGGGCACAGTCCTCTGCTACCATCTGCTGATGAGACTCTGACTGCTTCTGTAGCTCTGTCTTTAAATTCCAACTCCCTGCCAACTTATAATAGTATGCCGTGGGGGGTGGGGTACAGGAGAGACCCTCCTAGCACTGCACCCTGAAACTCAGCCTTCTTTCTTCCTTCTAATGTCTTAGGTGCACTAATAATTTTTTTTCCTTATCCTGTACCATCTGTGAGCCCTGGGGCTCTACCTTGACTTGCCGACCCTCGGGCTTCAGCCTAATGGAACCTGTACCTTATTCTGCCACTAGATGGAAGCAAATCAGACCATAGAAGGTCCTCAGGCTACCAAGGATGCAAAAGACCACCCTTCTTTAAAGGACCCTGACCCTGAAGACTTGTACGAGGCCAATACCCATGAAACTCCCTCGCAGCTCTCCGACTCGCAGAAACACTTCCAGCCTCCAGAAGTCCATCTGGAAACATTTACTTCCCTGAATCCTGACACCAAGGGCTCTGAGGACCTCTGGGATCCTTCTGTCTCTGAAACTCTTTTAAAGTCTGGTATCTCTGGTCTTCTTTCCCCATCACCCCAAATATCTCTTCAGTCTGTGACGTCTCTAGAAAAAGCCATCGCTGAAATTCCTTTGGAGGAGCTTGCCTTTGAGACTCTCGTCTCAGAAGTCCAAGAAAAACCTCTTGAGGTCCCATCAAGAGCCAATATCCCTGAGTATGAGACTCTCATCCCCGAAGTCCCAAAAGAACCTCTTGAGGTCTCACCAACAGCCAATATCCCTGAGTATGAGACTCTCATCTCCAAAGTCCCAAAAGAACTTCCTGAGGGCTCACCAACAGCCAATATCCCTGAGTATGAGACTCTCATCACCGAAGTCCAAAAAGAACTTCCTGAGGGCTCACCAACAGCCAATATCCCTGAGTATGAGACTCTCATCCCCAAAGTCCCAAAAGAACCTCTTGAGGGCTCACCAACAACCAGTGTCCCTGAATTCTCCCATGAGCTTACCTCTGATACAATCCCACAGACCCAGGTCCCTGAATCTGAGCACTTTCAAAAGCAGTCCTTTTCAGAACCTTCAACCCAGGCCAAGGAGGACACACCTACAAAAGAGGGGGAAACCGGGGAAGCTGAGCTGACAGTGGGTACTAGTAAGATCACTGCAGCCAAGTCTGCGGTCCACGCAAAGAAGAAGAAGGAGAAAAGAGCTGGTGGTAACTATCCCTACCCCTCCCGGTTCCAATGGCTTTTTCACTACCCTTGACTTACCCAGAAGTGGGGGACTGGGTTACTCTTGCATATGACTCCTCTTAGCCTTAAGGCCCTTCCTCTCCCCTCTGGTCACTCAGCCCCTCCCTTCCCAGGTGCTACAAGCCGCCCAGTGGTCCCTGCTAAGCGGGCAGAGCTGGTGGAAGTAGCTAAGGCAGTGCACAGAGAGCAATCTGATGATCAGGTGAACAATCTTTTCCAATGGGAGAAGAATTCAGCCCTGAAGGCCATCCAGACAGGTGAGCCCAGGTGGCCTTCCAGGGGTCTGTAACAGGCCCATGGACAGCTTCCAATCCAACAGATTGGAATCCAGTCCATGCCTCTTCAGTGTGGAAGTAGCCATGCCACCTGCCTGGAATGGGGGGAGCAGGTGGCCTATCCTGAAAAAAGGGAAGATTTCATATGAGGTCCAAGTAGCAACAGATAGATGTACTAACATAACTAAAGTTGTTACCAACAGAAGAATCGGGGCCAGCCCCAGATACAGCACACTGATAGTCTATACCAGAGCAACCCTAAGGTCCCAGGACCTTGGACAGTTTCTAGGAGCCTTTTCCCCATAGGAATATGTCAAAAATATTTTGGTCCCTTTATTCCACCAAAGACTGTCATTTCTCCATGCCAAATCCATGCACATCAGAGTACCTAAAACCGTTGAGAGGTCCTCTCTATTCAAATTTTCTATACAGACAACGATGACCTTTAAGGATCACCCTGACCTTCTGATCTTTCTACTTCTACCTCCTGAGAGCAGGGGTTGCATGTGTGTGCCACCACAGCTGGCTTGACATGGTGCCGAGGCTTTGAGTATGCTAGACAAGCACACTGCCCACTGAGCTATATCCCCAGTCCATGCAGAACTCCTGATAGTCCTGTGAGTGGAAGCAGCGTCTCTGTAATGGGTGTGGAAATGCACTGTATAAACACAGGGCACACTACATGTAAGCATGTCTACCTGTGTTACTGGGCTTCACAATCTATAAGACTTATTAATCTCAGTCAGAGCCACTCTGATCCTCTGTGATTCTGGACTCCCTAGATGAATTCAGTAGATAGTACTATATTTGCTTGAGCCTTCTACTTCGGCTCATGGTTATGATGGAAATATGTCAACAAGACTAAGATACAAAGACAACTAGAAAATCCTATGCCCTTATCCTCCTTTGTGTAATTTATTCAGCCACACCTCCAGATATGGACCCCTTCATCTCTGTATCCCTATTTTTGGGGGGCAGTTCTGAGACAGGGTTTCTCTGTGTAGCCCTGACTGTTCTGGAACTCACTCTGTAGACCAGCCTGGCCTCCAACGCAAAGATCTGCCTGCCTCTGCCTCCCAAGTGCTGGGATTAAAGGCGTGTACCACTACTGCCTGGCTATCTTTATTATTTTTAAAGTCTCATTTGTTTCTGGGTTTCCACTGATAGTGAAATCTCTATTTAGTTAACATCTACTACTGTTACTTTTTTCTTTTCTTTTCTTTTTTTGCAAATTCAGGTTCTGTCCAGTCCTCTTTGTAGAGACTCTTGTCCACTCCTTACTGTTTAGGATCTCTATATTTCTTCTTGGTTTTAAATGTCTGTTTTCCTGCTTAAACAAACGCTTTGTGCACTTATTCCTACCCTAGGATATCTGAGCTCTGTAACCTTCTAATGTTGAAGATCTTGATTTGAGACTCCCTCAGAATATATGTGATGTGCAAAGAAATGTGAAATGTGAGCTCTTCCTAAGCTCTTTCCACAGTTATTATGTGCCAACTATATCCAAGCACTGAGTTTTAGTTGTGCAAGCAGTGGCACAAGAAAGGCCTCAAGGATAAAACTGCCCCTCAATTGCACAGTTAGACCCTATCTCCAAAAAAAAAAAAATCCCTCAGATAATTTGCACTCTAATAAGCAATGCCAATAAGTAGAATGGCAACTGTAATTTAGTCTAAAAATTGCTATGCTGTGGGTATTGCAGGGACAGAGGAAAGAGGCACCCAGTTTTGGTGCTAGTCTAATAAGCATTAGAAGGAAAGATTGTCAGAGTTAATATCGGTAAGAGGATAAGGAGAGACAGTCAAGCTGGGTGTGCTGATGTCCAGCACTTGGAAGACGGAGGCAGGAGGATCACACCTTTGAGGTTATCGCTACCTATATGGTGAGTTCTCAGCCAGCCTGGACAGCATAACAAAAAGAGCTTATCAAAATAAAAATTTAAGTAAAACGAAAGGATTTGACAGGGCAAGAGATCTTAGAAGACTGTAGTGTTTGGCCTGGTGCAAGAATGTTGGTGGGAGCCCTAGCTCAGCTCTGGAGACACAGAACTGTGTAGGCCTCTTTGTCCCATGGTGATGAGTTATATCCCAAGGGCACCAAAGAATTACTAAGATATCTTGAATAGGACAACAGCAGGCATATTTGTGCTTTTAAATGACCACTCTGGCAGTAGAATGGATGGGAGACGGGGAGAGTGGACACAGGAAGGCCACACTGAGACACCAGTGATATTCAAGAGGGTGCTGGGTGAAGACAAGTGGAGAGGGAGGTTCATGAGACACCAACAAGATAAAGGTAATGACTGGGTCATTGGATGTGTAGAATAAGATAAGAAAGGTTAACTACCTGGAGTGACACTTGGCTTAAGGGTCTGACTGAGCAAACCGAGCACCTGAGACAGCAGGTGTGGGGCACACACAAGCCTGGTGAACTGAGGGCACAAGCTGGAGAGAAGGTTTGAGGTGAAAGCCGGGTATGTGTTTAATGGAACATGCCAGTGAGAATGCAATGGACGGATGGATGGCCCTGTGGGTCTGAAGCCCAGGAGGGGGCTAGGGTGGAAGCATCCTATGTGGAAAGACAGCTGTATGTATGATGGAAACCTTCTAGAAATCAAGAGCTGATGTACAAGCATGGCTACATGGCTGTGCAGAGTCAGAACGACATCCACGATAGCATCCTCGCCTGCCTAGACCACCTCTAACCGGAAGAGAGTTTGGAATCAGAGAACGAAATCCAGAGCCAGAGCCCAGCTTCCCCAATTTAAGGGCATAGAATAGAGTAGGGCAGGACGGGACGGGATGGGACAGGACGGGACAGGATGGGACAGGACAGAATGGGACAGGACAGGACGGGATGGGACAAGACGGGACAGGACGGGACATGGGGAATTCGCTCTAGTCTATATTCATACTCCTCATCTGACTGCCAGATACTGATTCCCACGGTCAGGCACGGACGGGCAAAGCTTTGCGCCTTGGGTTGATGCCGGTTATGCACATCACCCACTCAGCCCCTAGGTTTAGCTTTGGTTGAGTTCAGAATTCCTCTAGTGGAGTCCTGGTTCTGTCCCGTCCATTGTGACCTTGCTCTCTGTGCTCTCGGTCAAACATTCCGGATACAGCAGGGTCCTGGCACTGCAGACCGGACTGCGTCAATCTGGAAGTGGCCAAGCCAAAGGACATACCTGAGCAGGTTTTAGAACCTTGGAACTATGGGTAAGATAAGAGCGCCTGGGCCGAGACACAGAGTTGTGGATGACACCACAGCAGGAACTTGTTCAGTCAGTCAGTCAGGAGATCTATACTCTCTGACATCTCTTTCATGGCAGGATTAGAGATATAGATGAAAATATAGATCCTGCCCTTGTGGGGAAGCTGGGGACAACTTTTACAAGAGGTGTCGTTTCCCTTGAGACCTCTAACAGGCATGGTACTATAGCTATGGCTCCCCCATGGGGACTCAGGTTAGAATCTGGACTAGAAATTGGGATAGTCTCTACTCTCATGAAGAAGGAGGCTGTCCAGCTCTCCTGTCACCTCCGCCTAGCCCTGTCCTTGACTTGTGATAGGACTTGCCCGCAAAGCTGAATTCTTTCAGCCCTCAGAGCCAAAACCAGGGTCTTGGAACCACCTGTTAGTGCCCACATCCAAGGATATGAATCTCCCTTTCCTTCCCAGGTGTCCTTTCCATTCCTCACAACCTAAATTAGTCTGGTCTTCTGGTCATGACTTCTGACGGGCCCCTTTCTCCTGATCTCCAGAGAGCCATCAGCCACCCTTCTCAGAATCATAGAGGGCGTTAGTTACATAACACTAGAACACAGAGGCATCGCAGGGCATCAGCCTGGCCAGTGAGGGGGCGGGCATCCTCCCTCCCTCTTCACACTAGAGCTGGCCAACTTCCAGCCTTTCTCCAGGGTCCTTCACTAGCAATTCTCCTCATGAACCAATCCCCATCACCTACTATCCTCTTGGCCAGTTAGCATATCTCTGGCTCACCGTCGACACTTCAGAAAGGTTGGGCTCTGGCATGGAAAGGGGAGGAGGTAAGAAGCCCTACGGTCACAGGGGCCTCATGGTCGCCTTCAATGTTTTCTATAATCTCCCCGCTCCAAAACTGAAGACCGCCTTCAGTTATTTCTCATAGGCTGGCACAGAGTGGATCCCGGGATGGGAAGGGAACTAATGATTCTTTGAGATAAGAAAATTAAAAAATGAAAGTCTAAGCGCTGGAGGTGAGCAGAGTAAGGTGATGGGTCCCCAACCCCTACTCCAGGGGATCCATCTGAACACTTGTAGGGAGTTTAGGATTTTTTTTCCCTTTTTCAGTATTCCATATTACTCCGTATGTAGGTATCTACATTGGCTGGCGCTGCCCGCACTACTTATGGGACTGTTTCCGGATAGGAGATGAGTCCAAGTGCTTTTGTGGACATTTGTTGAGAGAACACCAGATCATCTCAGGTAGGAAAAAAGTTACCAGATTCTTGCCAAATTTGGAGGGGCTATGGCATTCTGGTCTCTTGAAGGGAGAGACAGGGAGATGAAGGTGAATCGGGGACAGATCCCCATAGAACGGGCAGGCTCTGCCCGGTACTGGTTTCTAACACTCACTCTACCATCTCCGTTCTCCAAGATCTCTCAGTGCCCTGCGGTGTGAGCCAGTGCAGGTGCCTCATGTTTTGTTTTATCCCGTCACGCCCAGAGGAGGTGGGTGAGTTCTGGCTCAAGAAACGGGCCACCTTCGACCCCAAGGCCTGGAGGGCTCAATGTCGCTGTAAACACACTCACGAAGAGCACGCAGCCACCGGAGCTCATCCCTGCAGGCACCGTGGTAACTCTAGTGCTGAGGGGTATCTTGGTGGGGAGAAGGGGTGTGGGGTGAAGACAGGCATGTGGTAAGGAAGAGGTGAGGCGCCATAATTCCTCTCCGGTGTCCTTTTACTCTAGGCTGTTTCTGCAGCTCTTTTGAGTCTAATTTCCTCTGTGCGGCCTGCGACCGGCGCTGGGAGGAGCACGAGACGTTCTTTGAGACTGAGGAGACCAGGCGAAGGGGAAAGAGACCTTATGGTGAGGGAACAACATGGGACAGGAACCATGCCAGCATCTGTAAGCAGAAGGCCAGGCAGAAAGGCTCGCCTGCCCTCTCCCCATTCTCTACAGCCTACCCCACATCCCACATCTGCAGTGCTTTCTGCTGCCAGGAGCAGATTATATGTCTTTTGCAGAGATGCCTGCCCTTCAAGATGTCATCCTCACCACCTCTACCTTGAGGCCCTCCAGAGGCAGGGTGTCTCTGTCCACCCCAGTTCCCACCCTAGATTCCTTGCACTCCTTGACCCAAGCAACCACCATCCTGACCCTACATCTGACCCCCACACCTGACCCTTTCACCTCTGCTCTTCCCTCCTCCAGGAATAAACACCGTCAAGAACTGGCACAGGCCTTTCTGAGCCTGGCTAAGATCAACAATAAAGTGGAAGCCCAAAGAATCTGAGCTGGCTCTCTATGAAACAGGTAGCATCAAGACTCAGTTCAGTCAGCTCTAACTACAAGCAAGAGACAGCACTGAGCCCAGTGAAGGCTGACTCCAGCCATCTTCCTCCTCATGGCTACATTCAAGCTCCTGGCCTTGACACCAGGAGACTGGCTTCAAGAGAGCCAAGAGGAGCGTGAAGAATAGACTAGGCAGTGGTATGTGTTGTAGCTGGGGCTCTGTAAGGCAAAGACACTGAAATTAGTAAGACTTTGGACAGTGGTTCCACATTGCCATAGTGGAGGGAGACAACAAATATTCATGGTTGGGTAAGAAGTAGAGGAAAGAAATCAGACAACACCCAAAGTAGGCTGTAGATCAAGGTAGCGACCTTTTAAGAAGGAACAGGGGCAGCCAGGCAGTGGTGGTATACACCTTTAATCCCAGCACTTGGGAGGCAGAGGCAGGTGGATTTCTGAGTTCGAGGCCAGCCTTGTCTACAGAGTGAGTTCCAGGACAGCCAGGGCTACACAGAGAAACCCTGTCTCAGGAAAAAAAAAAAAAAAAAAAGGAGGAGGAGGAGGAGGAACGGGGGAAAGGCCATATACAAAAGGATCCTGATGGATGCAGAAGAGAGGAGAGATGCTTGGTGAGACAAGATCTCAGGTGTAGAAGGAAGAGGATGAGGTTAAGGCGGAGCTAACAGCACATGCTCTGATGAAGAGACACTTCATTTTTTAGAACACGGAAGTGTGAGCTGCAGGGAGTAGGAGCCTCCTACAAGTTCCCTTCTGATGGCATCGGCATGCCCTGGGAAAGGGAGCGAGTGGATTAGTGGACAGTGGGAGACTGGACAAGAAAGGCAAGCCATGGGGAAGGCTAGTGGATGGAACTGGAGGACACGGGACAAGTGCAGAGTCTAGGGCTCGTGTTGGAGTCGGTTGGAAGTGAGATTCTGGTTAGAGACCAAAGGGAAAGTGTTTAAATCCGTGGGTGCACGTGGGATGCTGCGGAACAGTGAGGAAAAGAAGGCGGAAGACATGGGGCTGAAGAAGTGAAGGAGACGATGCCTCAAACGGAGAAAAGCAACGCCAGAGAGCAGCTGCCAGGCGATGGGAGCCATCAAAGGGATAAGGCATCTTGTCTGAGCTCCAGGAGCAGGTGTGTGGCATGCACTGCGGCACAGGGCCCTCAGAGCAGGCAGCACGGGGCCCGCAGGGCATGCAGATTGCAGAGGGCAGCTGCAGGTGATGACCAGTGTTTAGAATAAGCAGTCCACGCCAGGGTCAGGTTTAAGCCAGGGTCAAAACTGTGAATGTTAGGGAGTGACTGAACTCCATAGGTGATTTTATGGCCACTGGACAGTCTGACACTGGTGGCTCGTGATGCTAGGTTCCCTCCTTGCCAGACAAGTCTCACATCTAGAGCTGAAGGGCAAGGTGACCCTACATTTCCTCAAGTTTAGAAAGGTCATTTGTCTTTACAAAGGAAGGGATGCAGCTTAGATTGCTAGGACCCCAGGACAAAAATCATATGATCACATATCAACCCTGTGAAGAAGAAAGGGTTTTCTAATAATATATGTAAAAAAGATTGTGCTAACTCCAGAAGTTTCTCAGCATTGGTTGTATGTGCTGTGAAAATCATATAAAACTAATTCAATTAATAGAAGAGTTAGCCATTGCAAAGTATATAAACTCCAATAATTTGAAAAACATAACAAGAAGCATGCCGTTTATTACAACATATAAAAAGCTTCAGAACAGTAAAAGACCAAATACTCAACAACTATTGAGTATTTATGTATCAGGCCATGCACAAAAAGCAAAACAGCCTCTAAAGATATAGTAGTAACTTATTATTGCGCCAGACCAGAACTCAACAGGTGGTGAGCATTTAGTGGGCATCATATACTAATGAGCATTAGCATCATATACTAATGTTTTCTGAGACTGAGTCTTGCTGTATAGACCAGACTGGCCTGAAAATCATGAGTGATCCTCCTGCCTCTGCTGCTTAAGGGAAGTACTATGTTATTTCAAAACATGAAGCAGAAATGGGGAAATGGCTCAGTGCTTGCTGCTCTTGTAGAGGAAACTTGGTTCACATCTGGAGGCTCACACCACCTGTATGTAGCTCCTGCTCTCAGGAATCTCTGGCACCCTCTTCTGGCCTCTACAGACACCCACATGGGCTTGCACATACACCCACACATATGCATACAAATCTTCAAGGACTGGTGAGATGGCTAAGCAGTTAAGGGCATATCCTGAACTTGGAGAGCACTGGAATTCAGCTACCAGCACCTACATCAGGTGGTTCCCAACAGCCTGTAACTCCAGCTCCAGCACATCCATATGCACATAACCCACAGGCAGGCACACACACAATTTTTGTAATATATACACAATGCTGTAAAATGTATACTGGACTGGAGCAGTGGCTCAGCCGGTAAGAACACTGACTGTGGATCCTAATCCCAGTCACTGCTTGATGGCTCATAGCTGTCCAAACTCTTACTTTGTGTGTTTTGGGGCTGGAGAGATGGCTTAGCAGTTAAGAGCACTGACTGCTCTATTAGAGGTCCTGAGTTCAATTCCCAGCAACCACATGGTGGCTCACAACCATCTAAAATGGGATCTGATGCCCTCTTCTGGTGTATCTGAAGACAGCTACAGTGTACTCATATATATATATATATATATATATATATATATATATATATATATATATATATTCTTAATTGTATACAATCAAACCTGCCTCACTGAAAATGCTGGGCACAGAGATAACGGCACCACACACCACTAATGGAGTGGAGAAAAGAATATAATGCATAGTATAGCATACATCCTCACCCGTTTAAGAAAAATATATGCCCTGAAAACTGATGTAAGTGGGAGCAAGAACATGAAAAAAATGATCCCGATTTTTAAAAGATATTTTCATACAACATGTTTTAAATCTTTGGAGTGGTCCAAAGGCTGAAATTGTTACGAAAAGATTATGTACCTATCCTACAGAATAAAAAGACCAGGTCCCAGTTCACAGCCCCGCCCATGTGACTTCGGGAGCCAATAAACACGGAATGTCCTTAGAACCCCGCCCTCCTGCCCATTGCAGAGACGGGTCTGCACTACTACGTCTTTTGTGCAGCAGGTGGCGAGGCCCCGCCCTCTGCCCCACCAGTTGGGACCAGAGCTGAAAGGAACACGAGTAAGTCCCACCCATTCAGGAACCACAACCTATGCTTGGTCAAGGTGGTGAACCTGAGTCCATTAGGAAAATATCCCACCCCCAGGTTTCGTCCTTCCAATGGAATGGGAACGTATCTCAGAGTGAAACTGCGTAGGGACCCAATGGAAAAAGAATTTTCACGCTACCAAACAAAAATTGGCCCTGCGTTCGCAGAGGCAGCCAATGAATGCACAACGGGACCCGCCCCCAGCAGGCCACGGCCAATGGGGCTGCGCCTGCAGGCGACACGCTCGGGAAGATGGCTGCCGCTGTGCTGCTGGCCGTGGGTTTGCGCGCTGCGCACAGAACCCTGGCGGCCGCGGGGTCCCGGGGGGCGCAGGTGAGAAGCAGCCAGAGGGACGAGGGGTCTTGCAGGGACTGGCGCGTTCCGGAGCCGACACACGCGGCACCCATCCCCCACCCGCACCCCCGGAGCCACTGCCTCTACCAAGGGTCAAATTCAGGGAGTCTGCGGGCAGGTCCGACGCCAGTCCGTGAGAGATGCGATCTGGCTGCGACCGCTTCCGGGAACAGTCGGGGTCTCGGTTGAGATGGAGCGGGTGCTGCTGTCCGGGAGCCTGCTCCTTGCAGGAAGTGAGTGCTCCCTTCTGGGAGCTATCCGATTGTCTTCCTGGGATCTCTGACCCTATAATGTGCACCAGTTTTGCTCCTCCATCTTCTACATGCAGCAGCGATTTAATTTACCTCACTGTTTCGCTTCAGTGTAACGCACTGACTCCAGCCCTCTCTGAATCGGTGGGAAACTGGGATATTCCTACCTCCTCTCCCCTCTGGTACAGCCTAGTTAACTTAGCTGAACCCTTACGTAACTCAGCTGATTCACATGACTGGAATTAAAAATCCAGCATAGAAGCCGAGCATAGTGGCACATTCCTATAATCCCGGCATTTGGGAGACTGAGGCAGCAGAATTACCAGGACTTTGTCAGCTTGGCCTGCAACAGCAGCAAAGCTTCACAGTAAGATTTGACAAAGAACGAGAGATCAGCCAGTGTCAGAGCAAATACATTAAAGCAAGTAGCGAGGCTTAAAGATCGGAAGACACATAATAGAAATACGCATAGTAGAAATACGCATAGTAGAAATATGCATAGTAGAAATACGCATAGTAGAAATACGTAAAAAAAAAAAAACGGTAAAGAACTTCAACCCTCTTAGGATGGGATTCAAACCATGCTTTGAAGTTAGGAACGTTGATCTGATGTATTCAAGAGCAGCATTGGAACTGAGGCCTCAGTGTTCTTTTGCTCGCTTTGGGGGGACAGTGTCTTATGTAGCCCACACCAGCCTAGAGTTTCTATGTAGCAGACCCTCCCACCTCCCCGTCCTAGGTGCTGGAATCACAGAGGTACAGCTCCACAGCCAGATGGAGACCTCGCTCTTGAACCTGCTATCCTGGGTCTTTTACCTGGATGGTGCTAGATTTCTTAGGCACCGTTACAGGAACCAGTTGCACTCCCAAATCCTACATAGGAATCACCTCGTGTTCTGGAACCAGGTCCACCATCCCCTGGCCAAGCCTTCAGACTCTGAAATTCAGGAATTTTTCCCTGGAGTGGAAGCTACTAATAGGTTCTTAGAAAAATGACGTTAGTAACACTCTCAGAACCCAGCTTCTTCCAACCCCAGTTAAGGGTGTGGGGAAATTACTGCCAGCTCTCTCCCTTGGGGTCACCTGCCCCACCCCTCAGGTCCGAGGAAATGCAGGGGCGTCCGACGGGAGTGAAGTGGCCAAGGCCCAGAAAGCAGCTCCTGGTGGAGCATCGCCAACCATCTTCTCCCGGATTTTGGACCGAAGCGTCCCAGCTGACATTCTATATGAAGATCAGCAGGTGGGGGTCCCCTTAGGGCCCACCCCTCTTGTGAATGGCATGGGTGCAATGGCACTTGATGGCCTGATGAAGTAACACCAATCTCTCACCTGTCGCTGCTCCCAGTGCCTAGTGTTCCGTGATGTCGCCCCTCAGGCTCCTGTGCACTTTCTGGTCATTCCTAGAAAGCCCATTCCTCGAATTAGCCAGGCTGAAGAAGCCGACCAGCAGGTGAGGAAAATAGGGGCGACCAGCAGGTGAGGAAAATAGGGGCGGGGGAGGTGGCTAGGGGGAAGGTGGGGGGAGGGGCTTGTCTGGGAGGAGCCCTGGATTAAGCTAGAGGTTTGGCTCCTGTGGGGAGAGCCACCTCTGCCTCTGCCCTCTCCCCGTAGCTTCTAGGACACTTACTCCTTGTGGCCAAGAAGATAGCACAGGCTGAGGGTCTGAAAGACGGGTACCGACTTGGTGAGCGGCTTTTGTCCTTGAGTCCCTGTTACTCGGTGTGATCTCTCTTTTCTTGACCTCTCCCGTGACCCTGACCCCTAACCTCAAGCTCTGTTTCAGTGGTTAACGATGGCAAGATGGGCGCACAATCCGTGTATCACCTGCACATTCACGTCCTTGGCGGCCGACAGCTGCAGTGGCCACCTGGCTAAGCCTGCGAGCCGGTCAAGGACCACAGGCCTGGGTGCTTGGATGGAGAACGGGAAAAGGAATCCTGTGGTGTTAATAAACTTATTCTCCCTCAATTTTGTATCCCTGTCTTAAATGTGTAACAAATTTATACCAAAAAAAGGTGAAAGAAAATTAGTTCTGGGCTATGAGCTCTCTTGACCATGGTCAGGATAAAAGATCCTCAGACCCAGTCAGTGGTTAAAGGAGAATATGGTGCAGATGTGCTAGTGACCAATGGCCCATTCTTGGTCAAAGTACTACTAGAAAAAAATAACAGTAGAAATTTGCCTGGATGACTAGACAGAGACATGTCTATTTTACCTTTTCCCTTCCATTTTGCTATTATCCGCATCGCTTATCTGTGTTTGATAAGTAACGAACCCAGACCTTGGGTATGCTGGGCAAGCACTCCTACCAATGAGCCGCATTCTCAAACCCTATTTCATATATTTTCAACCTTAAACTTTAAAAAACAATAACAACAAAAACAAAAACAAACCCTGCTCTTCCATCTTGGGGAATGAATCAAACGGGAGTTCATATCGATGCCATCCTGGCTTTTCTCCAATGCATCCCCATAGTCACCTTAGTCAGAACTAATCAAGTTGGGCATGGAGGCGAGATTTCAGATTAGTGGAACTTTAAAAGCCCCGGTGAGGCAGATTGCAGCCCGGACTATCTGGAGAGCACCAAATCTAAGACTTCCGCGCCCCTGGAGAGTATTTGTTTATCTCTCCTACCCCACGCTCTGGTCCGCCCAGCTCTAGTTATGCGCAGTCTCCTGGAGTTGTTTGCCGTCTCTATGGTAACCCGGTAGGAGGAGTCTGAAAATGGAGACCACCGAGTCTACGGAGGGCTCTGCGTCGCGGTAAGAGCGATGGAGAACAGGAGAGGTAAAACGAACTAACTTTGCAGCAGTTTCAACAACCTTGATGTTTTCGTTTCTTTCAGAACTTTTGATGTACAGCCCAGCTCTGAAGGACTAGAGACCACTTCAGAACCCATTCCTTCGTCGGGTAGTACTCCTCGGTCCACTGTCCCGCCAGCATTACGTGCAGGGGCTCCTGTGCAGTATTCGGTGCTTACAGAGCCCTCCTCTGACAGTCTTTACGAGGCAACCTGCCCTGCATCCCATCAGAGAGGCCATGGGTTTGGCTTCCAGCCCTTCTATGTTTCTTGTATTCCTCAGGATCCCTGTAATACCGGAGACCTCGGCTCAAGCCCTGATCCTACCTCTTCTTACCCCTGTCATAGCTCTGTTCACGGCTCTGGCTCTGGCACTTGCTGTGGTCTTGCCCAGAGCTCTGAGCCTAGCCAGGGCTCCGGTCCCACCTCTGGGCCTGCTCCTGCCTCTGGACCGAGTCTTGTCTCTGGACCTGGTTCTGCCTCTGGACCTGATTCTTCTGCCTCTGGCCCTGCTCTTGCGCCTGGACCAGGGCCTGCTGACTCTGGACCTGGTCATAAGCTCGGCACTTGCATTCCTCAAGGGTACAAATGCGCCCCAATAGATCTTATCCCTGATTATAACGCATGGTGCCAGCACTTACACTGGAAGCCACAACACTCCTGGGAACCTCTTCAAGTTTCAGAACCTGGAGTAAGAGGACCATGTAGCCCTCCAGAACCTGTAGTAATATGTCCATGTAAACCTCCAGAAGTTGAATCTGAGGAAATTCTCTGTAAAACACGGCCACGTGGCCAGTGCCTGCTCTACAACTGGGAGGAAGAGGTACGGAGGTTTGGTCTGTTCTCTCTTCCTAAAGGCCTACCCCAGTTTCCTAGGGAAGCCAATAGTTTGGGATGAGGGTCAGTATGAGAAGGGAACTCATAATTACTTGACATGGGGTCCGCAGAGAGCCACCAATGACCTGGATCAAACCCCACCATTGCAAGATGGCTCCGAGAGTTACTTCTTCCGACACGGACACCGGGGTCTGCTGAGCTTGCAGTTTCAGTCGCCCATGTCTTCTAGCACCACCCACAGAGACTCATACCAGCTCCCAAGACACGCCTGTCAGCCACTTCGAGGTATGAAGCACAGGAGACGAGACCAGAAAGAGCCCAGGAGACAGAAAAGGGAGACAGGACTTTCGGGTGGGATTGTGGACTGTTTGGTGGCTATAAGGGCCAGCCCCAAGATTCCCCTTCCTTTCTGGTTCTCGACTAGATTCCTCTTCTGTCCTCCCACAGGGAAGCGTGAAGCCATGCTGGAGACGCTCCTGCACCACCAGATCTGGTGAGAGGCCAGGAAGGGGGAATCGGGGAGGAGAGAAACTGGGACCGGTCTTGACCTCTCTCTCCCATGGCTACATAGCAAAGAGGTGCAGACAGAGCAGGAGCCTGAAAGGAAGCTCTTTGAGACCGAGTCAATAGCACACCATGACTACAGAGTGGAGCTCGTAGGAGCAGGTCCTCCTGCCCCAACAAAGGTGAGGACACAGCCTGCCCTGCTTACCCAGCGCGGCTCTGCCCAGAAGTTTAGAGCGCACCAAAGGCCAGGAGTTACTCACTGTCTCTTCCCTCACAGCCTCATGATTACCGCCAGGAGCAGCCTGAAACCTTCTGGATTCAGCAAGCAGCAAGGCTACCGGTATGTGGGGGTGACTGGGTACTGGGGTGCGGGAGAGGCTCTTCTGTTCTGGCTTGGGGAAGGGTGGCATCTGTCCTGATCCTGGAACTCCTCCAGGGTGTCAGTTACATCAGGACACTGGACACACCATTCCGGAAGAACTGCAGCTTCACGACGCCAGTGCCCTTGTCGCTGGGGCAGCCTTTGCCTTACGAACTTGAGGACAGCCCCCACCAAATGGGGGTAATGTCTTCCCTTGCCTGTCAGGGAGGAGGGCAGGGGTGTGGAAGGTAGAGAACAGCTCCAGCCTAAGAGTGAGGAGAGAAGCCAACATGGGCTTTAGCATCTGTTTCTGTTTACACGACAGAGGTAGTTTGGATGGAGTTGCTTCTCTGTCCTCAACAAGGGGTTTTACATAAAGCACACTCATCCTGAAACTGCTAATGCATTGGTGCTGTGAGTAACTGTGTCCACAACCAGTATTCTCTTGGGGTGGCCTGGACCCCAGACAATGACACCATGATTTGTTGTTGTTGTTTTATACTTGGACAAAATATTCTGGTCTAGATACAGATATTTACAGAAGGCAGGAAGAGGGCCAGGACAGGGAGAAACAGGTATATGTACAAGGCTGAGCTGCAGAGGGCTATGACTTCCATATAAGGCACGGGTTTTGTGTGTATGCATGTGTTCCATCTCATATGATAACGTCTGTTTTTGTTGTGTGGAGACACAGTGACCATTGCCCATCCAAGTACCAGCAGCAGGAAATTGTCTGCCTGGGGTTCACAGGAGTCCAGGAGGTCCTTTTCGCTCTCCCAAGAGCCAGTAAGTTCGCATTTTTCCTTTTCCCTGGAGGCAGGGGGATGAGCATCGTTCAGACTCATCCGTGCTAGTGCCTTTTTCTCCCTCTCTTCCCCCACCTTCATCCTCCCATGATCCACTCCCCCACAGCCTGCCGTCACCTTCATCTCCACATCCCCACGGAGCTCGAGCTGGAAGCATCCTAGCTCATCCAGGGCATCCTTGGTGGTCGAGGAGACATGGATCTTTAGAGCTAGGGTGATGTAGGCCAGGAGCAGAGGGAGAAAGAAGAGTCAAAGAAAAGCCAAGAGAATAATTGTCAGTGCTGGAGAGTGCTTTCCCCAGTCAGCCTCAGAAAGCCCCAGTCCTCCCAGAGCACATTTATAAGAATCAACATATGCCCAAGAATGGGGCACTTCAGAACTATTCAACAGGGAGATATGGAGGAACTCTGGAAAGAAAAGAGCAAGACAGATCCAGGTCAAGTTTCGAGTTAAAAGTTTTTGTCCTTACCTTGACCATTAGATTCCATTCGAGAAGCAGTATTTACTGTGTCTCCAAAAAGACAGTACCGGGGCATCTTCAGGCCAACAACCCCAGCACAGACTGGCCCTGTAAAAACAAACTGGTTAAGAGAGATCTAGAAAAGTAGACACTAGGGCCAGGTGAGAATCAGCCTTACCAGTATGGACACCTATGCGTAACCTCAGCTGGTCATGGGGTCGATGGCGGATGCGGAAGGAAGAAACGGCATCTAGTAATGCTAGGGCCATTCGAGCAATTTCCGGTGCATGGCGCTGACCATTTCGGCCAGGAAGGCCAGATACCACCATGTAGGCATCCCCAATGGTTTCCACCTGATTTAAAGGGAAGATTAAAAGGTCACCTATATGCTCAGTAGTTAGAATACTGACAGCTCCTCCAGAGGACCTGAGTTCAATTCCCAGTACCCACGGAGCAGCTCAAACTCTCTATAACTCCAGTTCTACAGGATATAACGCCCTCTGGTGGCCTCCATAGCAACTGCACACATATGGCACATATCTAGATAGGTACACACACATAAGTAAATTAATAAAACTTGTTTGAAGAGGTCATCTCTAGCTGTATTAGTGAGAGTGAGAAAGGGGGTAATCTGGACAGCAGAAGTCTTCCTGACGGCTTGGAAGACCATGACTAACTAGACAGATGAGGGACTGCATGCCATGTCCTAAGAATCTTGGGATAAGAGGAGGCCAGACAGGGGAATACACAACTCCTCCTCCTCATGACCCTAGCACCCGGTGAGTCCTCAGTGTCATTGCTGAGCAAAGGGGCAGGATCACAGTCCTAGTCCAAAGAACCTAGGGGCACAAAGAAGGTAAATCCTGCTCAGTAGCCTGACTGCAGAGAAGCAGCAGCACTCAACACTAGTAACTGCACCAACTTGTGATGCACAGCGAGGTCTGCAGGGAGCCCACACTAAGCACTTAAGGACAAAGAAGTACTGTATCTAACTTACTCTCAACTGGTCCAGAATATAATTATATGGAATTTTAAAAAATAATAAGACCAGGGATATAGCCAAGCAGTAGAACAGACCAGCATGGGAAAAGCTTTAGGTTTGATTCCCAAATATTCCAAAGAGGGAGGGAGACATATAAAATAAATAGGAGGAAATAAAAATAATTGGTGAATTAGTGTAAAGGGTTTATGGGAATTTTGTTAAAGAAGCATCAGAAAGGTTAGAGTAAGCTTGAAAAGATCCTCATTTGTGTTTAGATAGGGTCTCGTTATATAGCCAAGACTGATCTTAAACTCAAATACTGGGATGGCAGGCAGGTATCACCATGCCCAACATTATGATCTGCCATAAACCACACTCTTAGGAACTCAAAAAAATTAGTTCTCACATTTATTTGTGCGTGCATGTGCACACGCACACCAGTGTGGAAGTCAGAGGACACCTGAAGGTGTCAGTTCCCTCCTTCCATTCCAGGGATCGAGCCTAAGTCACCAACAGGCTCGGTGCCTTGACCCACCAAGCCATCCCACCAGCCCATCAGTTTGCACATAACTAAACTATTGCTGCAACAACCAAAGCTCAGAGAAACCCCCATCCTGCCCGAGGCCACATACCGAGCTATGAAATCCATATCCAAACGCAGCACATTGACTCCCAAGGGCAAGGAAGTCAACTCGGTGACTTTAACAAAGAGCTTTATAACGTGCGTGTTATTCCCTCCCACACCACGGCCACGTCTGTGCCCACGTCTCCCACGTGTGTGCCCACATCCCCTGTGACTGTTCTGGCAGGGGAGACCAGGTGTCTGTATTACTAATGCCCCAGAGAGGGGGGGCTACAGCATGTGACTGATGAGGGATGCCTGGAAACCACGGGTGGTACACCAGTGTCCATGTTTGCTGGACTCACACCCACTGGGGAACACTAGGATGCTGGAGAAACTTGGGGAGCACTGACTGTGGAGTGGATATGGTATGTGGGGTTCAGGAAACTGGGCTTCAAATGGGTCATAGAAGGAGGTCGGCTCTAACGCTCACCTTGTAGACATCAAAGTTGTCGATTATGGCATCAAAGCAGGTATAAAGGTCATTAAGAAGTGTCACCACCTAACAGGACGGGAAAGCAGAGGCTCTGAAAATTGCGCCCATATTCCTAATTAGTTCTCAAGCCAAAAGACAAAAAAGAACTCTAGAGCAAACCAGTCCAGCGAGGCTCCCGTGACCCAGTGCCACCCATGCCTGCTCACGGCTCTCACCTGCATGGGGGTGCTCTCAGCTGACAGCGCTGTGAAGCCCACGATGTCACTGAAGTAGATGGTGACACTGTCAAAGGCCTCCGCCTGAACCGTCTCTCCCCGTTTCAACTGCTCTGCCACAGAACTAGGAAGCAAGAGGCATTCTCAGACCAGCTCCAGGAAAGAGAGGGAAGGAGAGGGCGGGGTATGTGGCTACAGCACATCCAGGCTGTAGAATGAAAGTCGGCTTTGGAGGAAGAAGAGGAAAGTGGCTGAGAAGATGTCGCCTAGCCTAGTGCACACTGGGGTGCACAACTGGCAGGGCATTGTGAGGGGACCCACGTGGGCTAAGCAGTTCCATCATTCTGCACACACTCAGACAAAGGTGAGGGAGGACAGTGCCCCAAGAAAGAGGGACCGGAAGCTGAAAGACAGCACATCCCATTTGAGACAAAGCGAGAGCATTTAGCCTGTAGCCAGGAGGGCTTACTGTGGCAAGATGTCACATAGTAGGGTTCCCAGGCTTGCAAACAAATTCTCAGAAGATAGATGGGATAGAACACAAGGACATTTTTGGAGAAGGGGGACAAAGGTCTTACTGGGGTAGAATTTGGTAGAGCAGAGCCTCAGCCTTGCGCTTCTCCTCCAGATAGGCCTGCGTGCGCTCCTCCACCAGCTTCTCCAGGTTGTTGGCGTACTGTTCCATGCGCAGCAAGAGGTTATCCAGTATGCTGGTACCGCCTTCCCTGCGGGAGGCCAGGTTATCACACCTGCTCCAAGGTCCTCAGGACTAACAAGGCTTCCTATCAACCCACCCTTGGGGCACACCAGCCTCATCCACTAAGAATGATAAGGTTCTATCCCTGGGAGCCTCTGAGCCTGGGTGTCCTCTCACTTGTTAAACCGGCGAATGAAGCCCTTGATTTGCCCAAAGTCTGGACGTTCCGCTGGGTCCTGAGCCCAGCATCTCTCCATCAGCAAAACCAACTCTTCATTCAGTTGCGTCCGGTCAATGCTTGGCCGGAAATAGGGCCTCTGACCATTTCGCACCTTCTGGACAATCTCTAAGGGTTACAGAAAGTTTGGATGAAGACTCAGGTTCCCCTAGCAGAAGAGACCAGGCATGCATAGCAACAAACTGTCTCACCTTTGGGACTGAGGTCCAGGCCTTCCAAGTAGAAAGGACCACTGCGAAGTGCTATTTCCTGCAGAATGATGGCAAAGCTGTAGACATCTGCCTTCTGCATGCCTGTGGTTGGCAAGGGGTTCCCACTAAGCAGTTCTGGGGCAGTCCACAGCTTCTCTGCAAAGAGTGAACAGGCTGGCTAGGTTCCCCACACGGCATCCTGGATGCCACCTGGGCTCATCCCCAAGTTGCTGCTACTGGTCTACCCCTTTCATCCTCCCTGGGAGGAAATGACCAAGACTGAAGGGTAACATAAAAGGTAGGTGGCAGGGGGAGGAGGTGTGGGGAGGGGATGACATGTGAGGGAGGGGTGGTGCAGAGAGCAGTCTCACTGGCATAGAGGGCATGGCTGTCGTCAGGTTCGGCGGTTGATCGGAAGCTAGCCAGACCATAATCTGTTATTTTGAGCACAAATCGACTATCCACCACACAGTTGGAGGACTTGAGGCTTCCATGAGATGAAATAATGCTGTTGTGGAGAAAGGCCATACCCTGCAGGATACAGAGTAAGTGTCTGGATCATATGTGGCTTAGGCAACCTCAGTCCATGGCACGATCCAGCTAACTGCATAAATATATCCAGACCACCAACCCCAAATCATTAGAAACTAAAGGATCTTGGGACCGTAAAAAAAAAAAAAAAAAAAAAAAAAAAAAAAGCTGCTTTGGGATGATGTCTCCTGCAGAGCCTCTACTCAAGGAAGCAGGCAGAATGGGAGAGCCATCCCTTCCAATGTAAACAGCATCGAAGTATCAGGCACAAGGGATATGAGGAAATGCTTATGAAGAGGGAGAAGGAGAGCCAGCAGTAATTTCCCTGAAAATGGCAGCTTGCTGAGCAGTGAGGGGAGCAGGCAGGACTAGTATGGCAGCTGAGTCTGCTTCACACACCTAGCTACTCTTTAGAAAGTCACAAGACATGGCCAGTCTCTAGATGCTCCATAGAAAGCCAGTCGGTTGTACCCCTAGTGTGGAGGAGGCAGGTCATGGTGGGGGCAGAATGGGGTGTGTTAGAGGAGTGCTAGACCACACAGCAGTGAAGACACAGTAAATCAGCACAGAGGGCAACCACAGCTTCCTAGCGGCAGAGGCGGCAGAACATTGCCCCAGGGAATGAAAAGGCTGGTCTTGGGAGGACAGGGCAGTGTTTCCCCAAACAGAAACTCTGGAAGCCCTCCCTAGTCGGTACAGTTGGTACAGTAGGTACAGACAGAGGATAATGGAAGGCTCTTGGGTGTAAACAGTAAGCTCTGGGCGTGGACAGGCCTGGGGTCTATGAGCTCTTCCTCTTTATTTCTTTGAGTATCTCGAGGCCTTAAGGGAGGAACGCCTGAGTGCTGAATCTACTGCTGTGGAAAGTGCAAAAGCAGCCCCGGATTTCGTGTTTATCCTCACATCTCCTGTTGAGAACTACATTGGCTTTCCCTAATATTTTCCTTTCTCACGTGATGACAAAATTTCATATGCATAAATTAATTAAAAAAAACTTTCTGAGAATTTAGCAGAGATTGGGGCCAGTGTCAGGCACAGTCAGGTGATCTCATTAGTAGGCTCACAAGACCTGCTTCTGAACACTGCCTAACCCACGCAAGATTCACCTGTGCGCTTCCACCATCTGTGGGCCTCTGAGTCGTTTAAAATAGCTGACCATTAGAAACACAAATTTAGTGCAATTTTCCTTCCTTTCAGTTTAACATACACACACACACACACACACACACACACAAAATTTCAGTCTCTAGCCAGGCGTGGTGGTGCACACCTACAATGTTAGCATTGGGGAGGTAGAAATGGGAGAGTCAGGAGCTCAAAGCAATTTCTGCTTACACAGTAAGTTGGAGGCCAGTCTAGGCAACATGAAACCCTGTCTCTAAAAGAAATCAAAGCTACAAGTGTTGTATGCCATTAATCCCAGCACAGAGGAGCCAGAGGCAGGCAGATCTCTTGAGTTCAAGGTCAGATAGAGCTACACAGAGAGACCCAGTCTCCAGGAACAAGCAGTTAAATTTAGAACCTAGACACCTCTACAGCAGCTATCTATAGGCATGGCGAATATTGGTTAAGGCATAAGATAACAGGAGACAAGTGCGTGGAGAGCTCACCCAACTTCTTCATTTGTTTGTTTTGAGACAGATTCTTACTGTGCTGCTCAGGCTGTTCTCCAACACCTCCTGTTCTCCTAATCCTCCTGTCTCAGTGAGTGCTGGGGTTACATATGTGCACTACCCACATCCAACTAAGGGATGTCTTTCCACTGTTTTATTGCTTGTCTTCTTTCTTCCTGGATAGGCTCTTGTTGTGTAGTCCAAACTGGCCTGAAACTCACTATGAAGCCTTGACCAAGCTCAAAATTAGGGCAGTCCCCCTGCCTCAACTTCCCATACAATGGCATGCCCAGCTATAGCTAAGGGATTTTAATATTCCCCCTTTGAGGTAAAGAGACACTAGAGAAACATTTAAGATATCTAGGACAGGAGGACAAGAACCTCTCAGGGTACAGAAGTGCTGTATCACCCAACCACAGGAATGGAGGGCTTGGAAAGAGCTTGGCTGTTAGAGGTCCAGGGGAGACATTACAGCAAAGACAACAACTGAGGCACTTTAAATGGCTGGGAAAGACTCACCTTTACAAGGTCATTAATAAGCGAGTAGCGAAACATCCAGTCCAAATTGATGCTGTCATTTTCTAGAATATCCTGACAGTGACACGGAAAACATCAGCATCTGTCCCCAGTCTCACCCCTTGGCACAGGGTGACTTTGGGACCTCCCCTACCCCACCACAGTCTCCTACACCTTTCCCCCACCTGTAAGCTCCCACGAGGACAATACTCTGTAACGATGCAGATGTTGGGAGGGTCTATGCAGGCTCCGATGAAGCGGGTAAGATGGTTGAACTGGACATCTCTCATCTACCAAAAAATAACGCCAAGAGAATTGAAAACCCTAAAATTTAAATACAGGGGCTGGGTATGGTAGTGCACCTTTAACCCCAGCACTGGGGAGGCAGAAGCGGCAGGATCTCTGTGAGTTCAGGGCCAGCCTGGTCTACATAGTAAGTTCCAGGACATCCAGAGACAGAGAAACTCTGCCTCAAAAATAATTTAAATACAGAAACACCACTGTGAGCAATGATCTTTCTCTAAGAGAAACATCATTATTGCTGCAACTGGGAATCCAGTTAATAAATAATCCCCTTACCCTGTTAGCCAGGGGAACATGGTCCCCTCATTTCCTCTTCCCAGTCTACCTTCACCTCCCACTCATACCCAAGTACGTACGTGTTTGAGTTCAAACAGAACTTGCCGGGTCAGCTCGATGCGCTTCTTATTCACGTGTTTGATGGCAACAACATTTCCCTAAGGTGGGGTGGAAACAGAAAAAGACACTGAGCCTCAGAGGTATCTGAGATGCTGGAGAACCGAGAGCTCCCAAGAACTTCGCCGGGAACAGAGCGGGGTTTATGAGGGGTAGAGGTTTGGGGGCAGAGGTGGCAGATGGAGATGAGACACAATGAAATGGTTGGGGACCAGGACAAGCAGACGACTCTTCACCTTGAAGTGACCGGTGTTGGCAAAGATCTGGTATTTCCCATGGGCTGTCATGAGCGAGCCGTAACTGGATCCCCGCTGGGGCCAAGGGCAACATGGAGGCGGAAGGATGAAAGGAACATTAGATGGTGGTGGTGCAAGGGTCTATCATTACAGGCCAATGTGCTGGGAAAGGTCCAGGGTGAGAGAGAACAGGAAGTCAGGGGAAGGTGGAGGGCCGAGGGCTCACCAGCGACAGTGTCAGGCGACTGCCTGCACCTTTGTGATACCGATCCGAGTTGCCAAACTGCAGTTCTTCCCAGCGAATGCGCCACAGCATGCTAGCTAGCTCCTTCTCCAGCATCAGTTTTCTGTAAGGACCGCACATCTCAGTCGACTGTCAAGCCCTGTCCTGCCACCCACTAAGCTTCAGGGAAGCTGTAACTGTCACAGGACTGGGACATGCACACTCAGGGTTTGGTTTGGTTTTGAGACAGGCAGGCCTCAAACCAATGATGATCTCCCTGCTTCAGCCTTCCAGATGTTGGGATTATAGATGTATACCACCACACACAGCTCTGGTTCTTTCTCTCTCTCTCTCTCTCTCCCTCCCTCCCTCCCTCCCTCCCTGCCTCCTTCCCTCCCTCCCTCTCTACTCTGCTTTTCCCTCCTCTCTCCCTCCCCTCTCATCTCTCTTCATTCCCCTCTTCTAGACTTTGGGTTAAACCTATACGGCCTTGAACATGCTAGCCAAGCACTCTACCAGGGAGCTGCTCCGCCCCCAGTCTATAGCTGAGTCGGGGCATCCAGTCTTCCACTCTGTGAAGACACAGTGAAGCACTGCTTTCCACAAATCAGAACGTGCAGCCTCACCAGACATAGAATTTGTTGGTGACTTGATCTCGGATCTCCCAAATACCCAGAACTGTGAAAATGTGTTGCATTTCAGAGGGAATGAGGTGAGGAAGGAGAGGGGGGTGACCACCTTTGACCCTAACTCTACCCAAAATCAGCACTCCAGGGTTGGAGACGAGACCAGGGTTAGAGCACTGCTGCTCTTCCAGGCCCAGTTCCGTTCCAAGCACCCATCCTGGGCAGCTCACAACCGCCTGTCCTCGGGCTCCAGAGGATCTGATGGCCTCTTCTGGTCTCTATAGGCACCTACACATGTGTGCAGTGGCATACATTTACATAGTCATACAGGAGAGATAGAAATAAACACAATTAACAATATCCACATTCAGAGCTAGGCATGGTAGAGGAGGTCTTTAATCCCAGCACTTGAAAGACAGAAGTAGGCAAATCTCTGAGAATTTCAGGAGCAACCTGGTCAACACAGTGGATTCTAGAGAGGCCTGAGCTCTACAGCAAAGCCTTATCTCAAAAACAAAAAACAAACAAAACAAAAACAAAACAGCATTCAAACAAGGAAACATGACACACATCTGTAAAGCCAGTACTCAGGAGTGTGAGGGAGGAGATTCTTCTTGAATTCAAGGCCAGTCTGGGCTACTTTGTAAGACTTTGTCTCCAAACAAACACAACAGCAACAAAAACAAAGCAAACAACTAGTCCACCCAGATTACAGACAAAAGTAAAATATATACTAGTCCAAGACACCCACACCAGGTCAGGAGACTTGCCAGCCACACGACAGGGACCCCTGCCTCAGCCAGAGGCCATGCAGCAAGAGGGCCGTGAGGAGTCGGAAAACCCAGAACTCACCGGAAAATGAGGAAACTGGAAACACCAAACATGATGAAGGTGATCCCGGTGCCCAGGGCCACGATTGCCAGAGTGGAAAGTGGGGCTGAGGAGAGGAGGAGAGACAGAGAGACCCTGAGAAAGACTGGAGGGGCTGAGGGCAGAGAGGCAGAGGTGCAGGAGGCTCAGAGCTTTCTTGAGGGAAAGAGAGAGCTGCAGACATAAGACATAGCCAGGAGTGGGAATGGGTGTCAGTGAGGTAGGGGCAGAGAGCAGGGGCAGGGTAAAGGGGGGACTGCTCCCAGTCCCTGCACACACCCACTTTTATCACAGGATGGGTCGTCCAAGTCAAAGGCACAGGGGGGATTGTCCAAAGGTGGGGCCCCCTTCACCCAGGGGATTGGCCGGCCTGTCCACCAGATGTGTTTCTCGGCTCCTGAGTAGTGGGCTGCGGGCTGTGGGGAAGCAGAGCGCTGGGCCCACAGGCCTGCCCCAGCCTTCACCTTGACACCCCACCATGATGAAGGCCCAGCAGAGGGAATAAACTACTGCCCCCAGAGCCAATGATTCTGTCCCCACTGGATCTTAGGGTCAACCCCTCCTCCCTGTCCTCTCCCCCGTCACCTGAAAGTCCCCAGAATCCAAGTCTCCCATGGCCCACAGGACAAAGTCAGTTTCACGGTCATTGTTCTTGTCCATGACAACCAGTCCAGTTACACCTAAGATAAAAAAAAAGAGTGTCCCTCGCTTTTGAGATAACCCTAGCCCATTCTCCTTCGGTCCCCCATCTCGCTGTCCCAGAGTCTCTCCCCACAGTGATGTGTGTCCTCTGACTTCCTGAAGCCCACTGGCTCCCCCTGTGGTGCCTGGAGTATTTCTTCTTCTTCTCCCACTGCATTCCTGAGCCTGGTGTCAGCCCCTAGGCCTCTACTCCCTGACCCTCCATTACCATGGTATCTCCGTCCCTGCATCTTCTCCACAATTCGAAGTCCATCTTCCCTGGTGCCCCCTTCCTGTATTGTCTCATTCAGAACTTGGGCATAGAGCAGGATCCCATCATAGAAGCAGCCAGCGATGAGATTCATCTGGGGACAGCAAGTTCAGCAGCACTCTTCAAATGTCCCCTGAGGTCCCCTTCCCAGTTCCTCTTCTACCCCTGCAGTGTCCCCATGCTTCCCCACTTTCTTGGCTTACTTACTCCCTCATCCCACCCCTACTGTGTCATCCCCATCCACCCCATCCCTCGAATGAAAGGGTAATGTCCTAGCTAGAGGTGACGGCCTGAAGTGGGGCTTGCTCCATGACCAAGGACTCCATGAAAAGTCCCTTCCTTGCAGCCTGTTCTGACTCTCAGAGATCTACTCACCAGGGATGGGGCCAGCTCCACACCAAAGTCTTCCCGGGCTCTGATCAGCAGGCGATTCTGAAACTCCTGATACTCAGGATTTGGGGGTTCTCGGTATGTGATCACCAGTACAGTCTGCACCACAGTACACGGGGAAGAGCAAACCGGACTTGAGGTGAGCAGGAAGGGAAGGATCATCATAGGAAAACTGGGTAAATACACACACACACACATAGGAAAACTGGGTAAATACACACACACACACACACACACATACACACATACACACACCACACTTACATACACACAGGCACACACATACACCCCACACACCACACACACATACCACTCACACACACACATACACACACACCCACATATACAGCACACACACATGTACACACAGTGTAACACATGCACTGGGGAGGGGTGTCTGAAAGTTGAAGTGTACTAAACTCTGGGGTGAGTATGAAAATTAGGGGTAGTGGCACCCCTCTATGAAAGACAGAGAGGGCTGGCTCTGGAAAGGTGTCCGTAGAATGAAATCAACTCCGTGATCAAACTCAGTCCATCACCCTCCCTGCCCCCCTACCACCACCAGGCTCCTGCCAGGCTGTCACTCATGGGTGTTCCTCTGCCCCACACTTTCTGGGTACCTGCCACTCTCAAGAACAACCACCACTATCTGGCCAGGTGCTGGTGACACACGCCTTGATGCCAGCGCTCAGGAAACAGAGGTGGGCAGATCTGTGAGTTCCATCCCAACCTGGGCTATAGTCCCTCCCAGCAACATTATGAGAAAAACTTTAAGACAGCGATTCCATCTGCGGAAACCATGAATTTAATTTACTGTGCACACAGGAAACATCTACTATAGCCAGCTCATTAAGCGCCAAGTGTGTGTCATGTGAGTTACATGCCCACACACACTGCACAGACAAACAAATGATACACATGGTCTCGGCAGTGCGTGCAGTTTACTGACATGAATCAACACATCTCTGTCCCTCATTAAACTGCCAGCCTCGGTCCTTGGAGTCTCATATATGCCCTTCTGTAGCTGTGGGACTGCCCAGCCTCAGGCCGCACAACTAAAGGAGACTGCTCAGACAGGAAACGGGTCTTACAACCCAGTGTAAGAGGTCAGTTCAAAGACTTCGTGAAATATGACTATATGTAAAGCGATGGATTAAAATATAGCCATTTCAAGCCAGGTGTGATGGCTCACACCTGTAACCCAAGCACTCAGGAGGCTGAGGCAGAAGGAATGCTATAAGATCAAGACTAGCCTTGTCTACATAGTGAGTTCCAGACAATCACATAGCAAGACACCATCTCATAAAACAACAACAAAATCCAAACAGAAATCTGGCCATTTCTACCAGTTTTGCTTATTCTCATCACAGAAAGCACATGTGGACCACCTGGTCATACTCAATATATCACATGTGAAACACACAGACATACTCAATATATCACATATGATTTACAGGTACCAATTTGTTCCAGGTAAGGAATCAATTTCTAACACGCAGTCATTATATTAGACTGGAGTTTCTTACTGGGGGACTTGCATGCTTGAGTATACACTTTTAATATTCACACTCAGGCAGGAGAAAGAGAAGGAAATGGAGAGAAGGAAAAAGGAGACCCTGGAGGGATTAGGGAAGACAGAAAGAGTTCCTCAGGGTCAGGCTAAAAGGGTTCATTCACGAACACCTGCTCCAATAGAGATCTATGGTAATGAGACAGGTGACATAGTCAAGCAAAGAGCTGGAAAACACGTCGGAGTAGCACAATCTATACTTCAACAAAAGCTGAGAGTTGGCTTTAACACTTTCCAGACACTGTAACTCTCCAGGTTGAAGATTTACCCCTAGCTGGCAGTAATGTAATTTTTTTTTTTTTTTTTTTTTTTTTTTTTTTTGCCTTGGAACAGTTCCAGCATCCTCAAGGCTGAGGCAGAGGGATGGAAAGTTCAAAACTGAATTGGGTTACACAGCAGGCCCTATCTTAAAAACAAAAATTGTCATAATCTTTGAATCCCCTTTCGTGTGTGTGTGTGTGTGTGTGTGTGTGTGTGTGTGTGTGTGTGTGTGTGTGAACGCCCTAACTGCTGAGCCACCGCTCCAGCCCTTGGTTTGTTCTCTCTTTCCTTCTTGCTTTGCTGTTTGCCTCAAACTCCCAATCCTCCTGCTTCAGATCCTAAGTGCTGGGATTACAAGCTTGCCATACATACGTCTTTTCTCCTCTTAAAATTTATTGAGAACTCCAAAGAAATTTTGTATCTACCAATAGTTACCAAATTAGAAGTTAAAATTAAAGCTGAGCCTGATAAATTATGAAAACACAAAACACACTCAAGCGAGTTTTCCATGGCTGTCAGAGAAGTGACATCACCCTGCACTGTGGAGCCTCTAGAAAATCCAACTGTGCAATCGCAGGAGAACATCAACAAAGGCAAGTAACATCCTGACATTATTTTTAAATAGCTTTCACACTTCACAGTTCCCTAAAAGAATTTCTGGGGCCCCCAGGATCCCAAGGCCATGCTTAAAAAATGGCTATTCCAGAATGTTTTTGCTGTGGTTACTAACTAGCTACTAAAAAAAAAGAAAAAAGAAAAAAAAAAGCCAACCCCAAAACAAAAACAACTCAGGACAGTTTCTGTACTTACTCAGAGACTAAAAAGAAGGCAAAGGTAGCTTTGAGTCCTGGCTCCTAGTGGCCCCAAGTGGAAAACCAAACAAACGTTGCTGCCAGAACTAAGGGGTTCGGTGGGGGGCAGCCCAGGAGTGCGCCACCCACCTCGAAACCTGCTCTGAGCACAGCACAAGGTACTGCCAGCCATGGCCCCAAGAAACCAGGACTAGTCTCCAGGAATGGAGCCTGACTTCCAGGGTCCTTGGCTTAGTCCTGAGGATCTTACCAGGTAGCCCAGGTAGCCCTCAAATTCTCAGCAACCTTCCTGCCTTAGTCTCCCAAATGCTGAGATTACAGATAAGTGCCCCAAACACACACACACACACACACACACACACACACACACACACACACATACACTCACACACTCACTCTCTCTCTCTCTCTTTCTCTCTCTCACACACACACACACACACATACACACACACACACACAGCTCCTTTCCTCCATTCCTGTGGCGAGTGTTTCCCACTGAGCACGCGTGGCTCAGGATTTCTAACCTGAATTCTCAGTTGCTCACTGCAAACCCCAAACCTCCCAGCCTGGCTGCTTGCGTACTAAGATCCACTTTATTGACTTTTCTTACCTGGCCTAGCTGATTGCCTTGGTTTATGGTGCCTGGAAGGTCTGCCCTCTAAAACCATTCCTAGGATTATCCCCCTCCCCCATGTGCACATTTTAATTTGACTCAATACCTATGTATTAAACATCTACCACATGCTAGATACAAGGAATGCAAAGGTGACACTATCTGTGCCTTGCCTCGACAACTGAACAAGAAAGAATAATCCTGTCAATACTCTTAATTTCAGCTCTTTCCCTCCCCTTGGTTTCAGGTACCCGGAGCCAGCCTGCACCCTTAACTTGATGTTACAGCCTCTTGTTACAAAGGTTCTGGGCATCTATGGCCTCCTTGCCTTGGGCTGGCCTGGTCTGAGACCTAAGGGGCCCAGCATCTCTGGAGGAAGGGCTCGCTGCTCTTTTGTTCTTGGCTGTTGCTGAGGACTGACCTCCACGCTGCCTCCCCTCTGGTAGTCCTGGCAATGGAGGAGAGAAGTTTTTCCTACCAAGGCCTCACTCCCACCGCCCGAGCCTCACTCCCACAGTCCGAGCCGAGCCTCACTCCCACCGCCGGAGCCTCACACCTCCCTCTCCACACCTCCCTCTAGCTTATCCTTCCTGCCTGTTTCTCTTAAGCTGTAACAACATCTTCTTTTTTCCTGTCTGAATGAGGCCTGCAGTGAGGAGTGGAACCGAGACTCAACTGATGGAGATAGCTGACTAGGTCATTCTCTCCCCTCTCCTAAGTGCTAGGGTCTCTTGCCTGCTGCTGATTCTCATACAACGAAGAGATTTTTTTTTTCTTCTGCATAAAGACGACAACCCAGGGACGGGGACGTAGCGTAGTGGTGGACATGTGTAGCATCCTGGCTAGCAGGCACAAGGCTCTAGGTTGAATTCCAGAACAGAGAAAAAGCAAAACAAAAAACCCTACCAAGGGGCTATGGAGTCCTGTGATCCCAGAAAGGAGCAGACATGCTTTGCCTGAAATAGCCAAGGTTCGGCCCGTTTCTCTTCCCATGCCACTCATCTGTTTTTCTTCTTCTGGAAACCCTTATCACCAATGAGTAAGCTTGCTTCTTGTCTGTCTCGCCTACTAACTGTAAACTCTAAAAAGACGGTGACTATTTCTAGTGTGCTCTGTATATATCCATACCAAGTAAGGTGATGAGGCCATAACAGGTATTCAGTATATACCAACAATTAGTTGGCCTCTGAGCGACTCAAACATGAACGGATTACATGCTCTCTAGTAAGCAGAATTAATCAGCTCAGCCTGGGGGTTGGGAATCTTACAGAACATGGAATCATTATATAGACACAGGTGAGCTGGTTGTTTCAGGAAAAGGTTACAACATAAACAAAACCTGTCCCGCCACTGCCCCATGTTCAAGTATGACAGTCACAGACTAATAGGCAGCCATGCAAACAGATACGTCATTCACAGTCAGACACGCTCACCATTCACAACCTAATATATAATCTCAGCCACATAAAACCTTACTCACTGGAGAAGAATGGCCACCCAGGTCCAGGCTGTGTATGCTCGCTTTAGAACCAAAGAATCTCAGAGTGGGAAGGATCTTACCTCATTCTGAAAGCCACCTCAAATACTTTTTGAGGGCCATGGATAAATAAATAGGAAACACTTACATACACAGGTCAGTGAAGACTGGTGTGAAAACCAGACGGAGAGTCAAAAGTCTGATCTCAAGAGGGAGGTTTAAAATGAGAGAAGAGAAAAGAAAATGCACACTAAAGGACCAAAAAGTACACACTGAAGGATCAAAAAGTGCACACTAAAGGACCAAAAAGTACACACTGAAGGATCAAAAAGTGCACACTAAAGGATCAAAAAGTGCACACTAAAGGATCAAAAAGTGCACACTAAAGGATCAAAGAGTGCACACGGGCAGGAGGGTAGGGAGCCTGGGATGCAAGGGGTGAGTGAGCTGGACTGCTCAGCTTGAGCTATCAGGAAGCACTGCTGAAGCTACAAGCAGAGAGCTAACTACCAAGTCTTAAATGTCTTGATAAAGAGTTGGGATTTTCTTCTTCAGGTAGAAGGTCACTGAAATCTGGGGCTACAGGCGGGAGGTGCACAATAACACCGACTTTCTTCTCCAAGTCCTTCAGTAAATTAATTTCCTTCCCTCCTTCCTAACATCACCTTAGTTCAAGCCATATCACCTCACCCTTTGCTGAATTACGCATTGGTTGCCTCTTCCTACACAGCCTGAGTTCTGCTATACATGTATTATCATACAAAAAAAAATGCCAAGGACACTATGCGCTAAACTCAAATCCTAGTCCTTAACACTCCAAGTCCTCTTAACCTGACTGTATCTTTGTCTCTTTGTCTCCCAGATGTGCTCTAAGGGAACCCTTTTTAAAGCCCATACCTATAATGACCACTCCGAGACCCTGTCTCAAAAATACTTTTTTTTTAAAAAAAATGAACCAAACTTTCTTACCAGGCCAGCCATGTAAACCATCTGTCCCCCGCACAGTCTTCCAGATCCCTGTCCCACCACTCCAGGAATATGGCATGTGCACACAACAGACCATGTCCTTACAAGAGCCTGTATCCACCATCCCTCCCCAGAACCACGGCCTCTTGGGACCGGCTTCATGCCCAAAATTGTCTCCTCACATACTGTATTATAATTTCACCTTGCCTCTCCAGTAAGCATGGCAGCCCTTTCCAGAACAAGGCACAAGTCTTCCCCTTCCTGCCTTCTAGCTCACCTCCGGCACTTCGGAAAGCATCCTAAGATCCCTGGCGATGGCCAAAGTCAGTCTTGGCAAGCACACTAAGTGACAGTCACAATCTCAGGAGGGAAAAGGGAGACCAGACACAGACACTTCTGACCATTTCACTTCCATAGCGCACCACTCCTGCCCTTCAGGAGGGTCTTGAGAGAAGCAACCCCTCCAACCAGTGAGTTTTCCCATCTCTTGTTTAGGTTCCAAAAGTACCTGAAAGGCCTCTCTGAGGGCCTGGGCCTGTTCCTGGGTTCGATTGTCCTGCCACGGCCGGCCTGTTGCACGAGTGGGACCTGCTCGAAGACTCTCCCCAAAGACATCAAGGTAAAAGAAGACATAGTCCCCATTGGTCAGGTTCTCCCTCTGGGCCTGAAGCAGGATCTCATGCAGCATTTCCAGAGGGCCACAGATATACACAACTGGGAGGGCACAGGGCAAAGGGCACCCTGAGACAGCATCCAGGCCTCCCAACCCCCGTCATCCCATTACAAGAGAGTGCCCTACCTATCGACCACCCAACAGATGTTCCCATCACCACCCAACAGATGTTCCCATCACTCCCTACTAGAGCTCATGTCGTAAGTGCCCTTGGGCGACATGGACCATCTGGTCCAAGGCAGAGCCAGACTCCAGACCCCAGAGACAGGAGCGATGACTCAAACCCCTTCTTCCCCGGAGCTGTGTTTGCTGTACTGCACAGCCCCCACGTCCCCCTCCTGCCTGCCTCTCCCTAGGCTCACAAGCACTTGTGCTCACAACTTTTGTGTGGTTTTGTTTCCCAACCAAACCTGAACCCATAGGGTCATCTCTATGCTATCAAGAGAGCTTGCATTCCGATCTACGGGGTCCCTGCTCACAGGCAGGTGCACTTTTCAGAGCAGACATCACAACATCCACTACTTAAACCCCAGCCCGGGTTTCAACCTTGCTGACCTCTGACTTTGAAGCTTAGGCTCTCCCCTAACCCAGGCCGTCTCCGAGGAGCTCTGTCCTCATAAATTCCTCCATCCCACCCATTACATAGAGCTTGCCCCTGCCTATCTCTGTCTATTTCTCCCGTGTTGCGCTCCACGGACATAGTGGCCCACCTCCCCTGTTCCTAAAACAGCCCGGGCCACACTTACTGCGCCCGTTGGCTCTGATGAAGTGGGTGGCTTGCTCAGGGCCACCTGGCTCTCGGGCATACACCTGGTGTTGCACACTGAGGTTACTGCCCTGCAGGGCCTCAAAGACGCCCTCGATGGTGAAGTAGTGGGGCCGGTCATCTGTGCGAGCGTCCAGATACAGCAAAGCAGCCCGAGCAGTCCAGTTGAAGTGCCCGTGTAATGTCACTACAAACTCACCCAGCTTGGGCGCAGAGGGGCCAGTGCGAACCAGGGTACGATAATGCTCATTCTTAGCTGCAAAGCCAGAGGCCACTGCACCCGCAGTCAGGAGGGGAAGGTGCCAGTGTGAGGCAAAGCGAGCCACAGAGGCAGCGGGGTACACACAACCGGGACCCAACAGGAGGTCAGGGTCATGGTACAGCTTGAGGTCCACAGCGCGCAGTGGTGCCAGGTACTCAGAGCAGGCACCGTCTAGTTCGGAGCTGACAAACCTCAGGTCCACGGGCAGTGCCCGGCCCAGTGCCTCCACAGCCAGTGCCACAGCAGGACCCACCCGTGGCCAGGCCCAGGCATAGCTCAGGTTGTGTTCTGGCAGCACCACCGCCAGCGTCAGGTTCCGTGCCCCCGGAGGACGCACCCCACCTGCCAAGGCTGCCACCAGCAGCAGCAGGGATGGCAGTGCCATGAGGATAGAGCAGCTGACCCACGGTCCCCCGAACCAGGGGCCCGCTCTGGCCTACTAGGCAGGCACAAGCGCCACCCAGCCTGGAGCCTGGGGAAGTGGGCCAGGAAGAGAAGTGGGGACAAGCTTACTCGGCCCGGATACAGAAAGTGCTGGGGACCACGCAAGAAGAGGATGGGGGTAGCCTGGGTCGGGAAGGAGTGGGCTACCAGCCCACAGCAAGGTCCAAGGACTAAGGATAGGGTGGCAGAAGGAGGAAGGGACCAAGGGGGCCTGCGACCGGGATGAGGACCGTGAGAGCTGAAGAAGCCTGACAATCCCAAGCAGGGAAGGGGGGATCTGAGCCTGGGATGGGGTAGGGACTTGGGGGAGGCTGGTACAAAGAAACGGCTTGGGGGCACCTCACAGCTGACCGGGCCGGGAGGGCAAAGAGCTGCGAGAAGCCAGAGCCCCGGGCCGAGGTGGGAGGGCGCCCGCCGCGGAAGGACTGGGACATGGGCAGGCAGGGAGCGAAGCGAGGCCTGGGCCAGAAGGGAGGGGAAGGCAGGGGTGACTCTCCCAGGGATGGCTTCTCCCGAAGCTCCTGCCTGGACTAACGGGCCCGGGCGCTGGTCCCATCCGGAGCTGCGGCGGCCCCGCCCGTGTCCCCCGCTCCTCTCGGCTCCGCTGCTCCCGGGCCCCGGCGGCCCGCGCTGCCCGGCGCTGCCTCCCGCCCCCCGCCTGGGCCCCCGCGCGCGCCGCTCGTCCGGGTCAGGTCGCCTCGGCCCGGCGCGTCTCCGCTCGCTGCGCCCGCGGCGGCGGCCGAGTGTGACTTCCCCGGCAGGCCGCCCGACCCCGCCCCTCCCCCTCCCCTCCCCTCCCCGCCCGGCCCCACCCTCCGGCTGCTACTGCCTCCCCCCACCCCTGCCCGGCGCCCAGGGACCTCTCAATCCCCAAACAACCCGGTGAGCGCCCCAGGAGCTCAGCGCCCGGGCCTCTAGGCCAGCGAGGTTCCTGGGCGTCCCCACACTGTAAGGGCCTTCCTCGGCTTCCCCCAAGCCCCTTGTCCACAGACTGCTCCCTTGTGTCTGGGACCCCCTAGGCCTGTCTTCTCCCTGAACACCCCACTTTTCTTAGGGTCCATTTGCTCAATCAGATTTCCCCAGATGCTCCAGTCTCCAGGAAACTGTTAGAAATCTCCAATCAGTAGATATCCATTTATTCCTGGATAGGGAAAGCTCTGCCCATCTAATGCCAGGGGTCTTTTCCTCAAGCAGGAGGAAGCCAGGCCCTCCTGGCACTAAAGATCTCCATTCTTCTCGGGTCTTTAATGAAGTCCACGAGCCCTCCTCTTCCTGGGGACTCAACTCTCCACTCTAATTCCGTCTCCATGGTCGTTCTGCTCTTGTGCATGTTTGACCACCAGCCATCTGTTCCAGGGCCTTGTCCTTTTGTCTTCCTGAGCCACCCTTGGTGGACGCTTACAGACTGACTAAGCCTAACAGGCCTCAGCAATCAAAGTCCATTGTACCCACCTAGGGTTCCACCTCATTCCCAAAATTCCAGGCTAGAAAGTTCATCCAGGTACCCCACATCTGGAGTGCTGGCCCCATCTGGAGGAACAGCTTGTGAGAGATGACATCATTGCAAAGGGGACAGCTAGGGCACCTTGGGGAGTTCTCAAATTGTCATAAAGGACATGCACATAAACACATTCTCCTCCGTGCTGACAGCCAGTTTCTCTCCGCCTTGAAGCCACTTCTCGAGAAATCACTGTGCCAAGAAGCTAAAAGCTCCCCAGCAGAGAGGGAGTGCTTACAGGCTGAGGACGGACAATCTTTCTCTGAGATGACGGTGACACCTAGTGGCTTGAGGAGACCGTGCCATTTTATTCAAAGCCATGAGCTCTGGCTGCTGTAGGCTGAAACACAGAGGAAGCTAATTGTTTCCGCCCTTACCTTAGAGGGGCATACAGCTGAAAACGACGGCGTGAACACAGCGGCTTTAAGAAAGCCCCATTGGCAAATGTTCCTGATGGGTGCTCAAGACAAATAGAAGCTTATGGGCACACACACCCCTCCGCCCGCCTCCACCCCTTGAACACCCAGGGAAGTGAATTCTTGCTCCAGGCTGCCAATCCTGTTGGTGAAAAGGAATTGTGCTCCATCTGGGCCAGAAAAGGAAAAGCAGTCTCAAGAGGGATGGACAATATGAAAAAGACGCGACTCTTAGGCCTGTCATCTTGGGACTGGGAGGCTGAAGCAGAATGGCCATGAATTTGAGTAGCCTGGGCTACATAGTGAGTTCAGAGACAGCCTGGGCTAAATAACAAATGTCTCAAGGAAAATAGTTCCTAACTCTCTTATTTATATATATTTACTTATTTATGTATATTATTTTATTACTTTATTATTTCTATATATTTTATGTATTTACTTATTTGTTTAGAACAGAGTCTCCACGCTTAGTTCACCCTACTCTCCAACTCCCAATGCTCCTCGCCTCAGTGTCCTGAATGGAGCGGCAGGCATGCACCACAATACCATTGTCTAGCTCCAGACCAGTCAACCAAATCACTGTTCTCGTGAGAAAAGCAGGTCAAAAATAACATAATTTTGACAACTCCCAGAATGAAGAGGTAGAATGGTTCCAGTCCTCCTCTTTAGAAATAATCAAAAGCAGTTGCCAAGAGATAGGTCACACAGCCGCCCTCCCAACCCTCCTATTCCAAGCGGCTTTTCAGTAGTGGAACAGAAACTGGAACCCAGGTTCCCTGATTCCTAAGGTGGGGCTCTTTGTAGAAATTCTGCTGATTCGTGGACTCACAGTCTCTTGGCCACCAAGTCCCAGACAAGTCTTTCAGGGATGCCTGAGATCCCAGTGAGAAATAGGCACCACAGTTACCCAGAAAGTACAAGTACAGCTATGTCACTATTCTAAGTTATTATTATTATTATTATTAGGACTAGTTATTATTAGGACTAGACATTATCTTAAGGATTAAACATCCATTCAAGCATCAACCAGTGCTCTTCCTTCCTTCCAATTAGCTGTGTATCTGGACAGTTAGAAGGGGCCGGTCAGAAAAGTTAAATGATTTAAATCTATCTATCTATCTATCTATCTATCTATCTATCTATCTATCTATCATTTATTGTATACACGTGTGGTGTGCTTTCACGGGTATGTGAATGTGTGTGTGCATACTTAAAAACAAAAATAAAAAACATCAGCCCAGAGCCAGTGTTCTCCTCTGTCATTCTTCACCTTACTTTTGGAGACAGAGTCTCTGACTGAAGGTGACATTCACAATTCCAGTCATACTAGCTGGCGAACAATCCAAAGCAATCCTCCTGCTCCACCTCCTCAGCGCTAGGATTAGAGGCACATGCTGCTTACTATTGCCTGGGTTCTAGGATCCAAACTTAGGTCCTTAGCTTATACAATAAGTTCTTATCAACTGAGCCATCTCCCAGCCCTAGCTTAACAAGGCTTTTAACATCCAGTGAAAGGTTTTATTTTTCTCTAATTTTGAAAGGAAGGTTAAACCTATCATGACCTAGCCTGGCAATGAAGGAATCTATAAGAGTGACCCTAGACAAGACTCCTAGTAATAAGGGATGTGGAACCTAAATGGACCATCTCTTGTAACCAGGCAAGACTTCCAGTGACACCAACCCAGCCACAAAACCTTCTGCCTACGATTTGTCCTGTCTGCAAGATGTGCTGGGGTAAAGGTGGCACAGAACTTGTGGGAGTGGCCAACCAATGACTGGCCCAACTTGAGACCTATAACTGAGAGGGGTCCACCCCTGATACTGCCTGGAGTGACAGGAACCAGGGACTGGATAGCCCAGAGACCTAGGATAGAACCAAATAAGACCGACCAGTTTAAAAAAAAAAAGTCAATAATACTCTGTTATACTTGAAGACTGGAGCCTAGATAATCATCATCAGAGAGGCTTCATCCAGAGTCATCTGGAAGCAGATGCAAAGATGCACAGCCAAACATTAGGCAGAACTTGAGGAATTCTGTAGAAGGTGGGGAAGAAGGATTGTAGGAGCCAAAAGGGGTCAAGAACACCACAAGAAAATCCACAGAATCAACTAAACAGGGCTCATAGAGGCTCACAAGAGCCTGAACCAGCAATCAGGGAGCCTGTATGGGTCTGACCTAGGTCTTCCATATATATATATATACATACATATGTATACATGCATATATGTATGTATATATATAATGGTTATAGAGCTGTCTCTGACTCTTTTGCCTGCTTTTGGGACCCTTTTCCCCCTACTAGATTGCCTCATCCAGTTGTGACATGAGGATTTGTGCCTAGTCTTATTGTAACCTGTTATGCTGTGTTTGGTTACTGTCTCTGGGAAGCCTGACCTTTTCTGAAGGGAAATAGGAGTGGATCTGGGGAAGAGAGAAGGTTGGGAGGAAGGGATGGAAAGAGAGAAGGAAGACTGCAGTCGAGATGGAGTGTATGAGAGAAGAATACATGAATGTTTAAAAAGTATCCTAAGTGAGGATCTTGTTTATCTACATATTCAGAGTACCCAAGCTTCTGCTGTGGCTGTAGACAGTAAGATCTGGGCTGTGTGTAGTTATTGAGTTAGCAAAAGCCTCTTAAGATTAAATGGTGTGTGTGTGTGTGTGTGTGTGTGTGTTTTATGCATGGATTCAAGGAAATCTGGGTGGGGGCTGGTAGTGCAGGCTCATCCCTGGAGCTTAGGCAGGAAAGCAAAAGTTACATGTAATATATGGTGCCCAACATGGGGCGAGAATCCTCCATTAAACTAAGAATTCTCCAATGAATTAAACATAAACAGTGATAAAAGTCTAGGAAGAAGGGAGAATTGGTTTCGCAGCAAAGTGGAGCAGAGTGAGTTACATGGCTCCAGTGCCTGGGGAAACTTGAACAAAGGAACACAGGAAAAGCCTCAGCTCAGAGATGCTGGGATGCCCTGTTGTGCAAAGGGACAAGATGGCTGCTCGGAGGCAGAGAGCCAGAGGGTAAAAGATGCCTGCTTCTTACAAGAAGGTAATCAAAAGATAGATTTTTAAAATGTGATCTACTTGTTTTTAAAGATAGAAGGGATGGATCAATTCGCATTCTTCTGCATGCTGACCTCCAGTTGAACCAGCACCATTTGTTGAAAAGGCTATCTTTTTTCCATTGGATGTTTTCAGCCTCTTTGTCGAGGATCAAGTGGCCATAATTGTGTGGGTTCATTTCTGGATCTTCAATCCTGTTCCATTGATCTGCCTGCCTGTCACTGTACCAATACCATGCAGTTTTTAACACTATTGCTCTGTAGTATTGCTTGAGGTCAGGGATACTGATTCCCCCAGAATTTCTTTTGTTGCTGAGAATAGTTTTAGCTATCCTGGGTTTTTTGTTATTCCAGATGAATTTGATAATTGCTCTTTCTAACTCTGTGAAGAATTGAGTTGCGATTTTGATGGGTATTGCATTGAATCTGTATATTGCTTTTGGCAAAATGGCCATTTTAACTATATTGATCCTGCCGATCCATGAGCATGGGAGGTTTTCCCATTTTTTTGAGGTCTTCTTCCATTTCCTTCTTCAGGGTCTTGAAGTTCTTGTCATACAGATCTTTCACATGTTTGGTAAGAGTCACCCCAAGATACTATATACTATTTGTGGCTATTGTGAAGGGGGTCATTTCCCTAATTTCTTTCTCAGACTGCTTATCCTTTGAGTATAGGAAGGCCAGGAATACAAATTTTGCTGGATCTAGGTAGGGATTTCACATGGGGAATGCTTCCTGTGGTTGGAACTGATACAAAGAGCTTAAGATGAGAGACAGAGAGCCAGATGGTAGACACAGCAAATACTAAGATCCACAGAAAAGAGAAGTTAAGGAGAATGAATGAAAAAAATGTCTTAGAGAAGATTTGAAAAAGTCTTGCCAGGAGAATATCTCAGGATCTTTGAACATAGTATTCTCGTGGGATTTCTGGGATTTATTTGCCTGGTAAAACAAAAATAGAGCCTGGAAACAGGCTTATACAGTAAATAGACATAGATAATAAAATATTGAGGCATTGGATCTTAAAAAATTAGATCAAAGGCAGAGAGCAGGCCACTAGCCTATCTCAGACAGTAGGAAATTAGGCCTTGAGAATTATAGACAGAGACCCTGGAAATAGGTCCATGCAGTAAGTGGCAGAGGTATTAGGTAATTTAGGCCTTGATCTCATGAAGGTAAGGGCAAGAGACAGTAGAACACTGTCTCATTGTTTAATATTTGTTTAGAGTACTTTATTTGTTTTGAATTGTTTTATCAAAATGAGTGTGGTTTTGAGTTTGGTAGTTATATTAAAATTCCTCTGGGAAAGAGGTCAAGCAAAATGTTTAATGATTTCTGGTTACTGGACCAAGGACTTGTTATTTTGGAAGAAAATATCTGCATTTGTGTTGACAGGAAAGAAGAGGCTCTGGACCCCATCCTGGTCATATGGATTAGATATGATGGGAAAGGCCCCCTGAAGAACTAGAAAAATTCAAGAGAATCAAACAGGACAGGTAAAGAGTCATAGTGCCATCCTTCACAGGGCATGAATGAAAACTTATTACAAATGGTTATTAATTGGATTGACTCATAAAAAAGACATCCATGGAGCAGAAATTTTCTATTTCATTTACCGGCAAAATACTATCAGGAAAAAGGACACATTAAGCGGAATAGTGATAGCTCTGCCAAGACAAGGTAGACAGTCCTTCATAATCCTGCTGTGCAAAGGTCTGTCAGAAGATTCTAGGCCAAAAGGCTGAAGACAGATGTCCCAACATTATAAGAAATTAGGGGGCTGTCCAGGTAGTCAGCCTTTTCTACAGTTGTTTAAGTTTGAGAAGCTGTACCTCAGTAATATTTAAGTCATTCTCGGACTTCTGATGGAGTTGAAGACTCATTACAGTCTCATAATCAAACTCAAGTTGTTTAATATTGAGAGAGAGGTTATAGAGTGAAAGACATGGTTTTCAGGTGGCATTAAGGGCTAAAATGTAAACATAATCCAGGGATAGAATCATAATTCTTCAAGTTAGGAATGATGATAGAGTACTTTAATTGACAAATATGAAGGACTGGATGTTAATTGTATATCATACTTTCTAATTTAAATAATTGTTATAGTTTTGTTTAATTTATGTTTCGGAGAAGAGTTTTTCATTATTATTATTTTATTGGACAGAAAAGGTGAGATGTAGGAATTGGTTCTGATGCTAAGGTCCTGTTCCCCAATTGGTTCTTGATCTATCAGTAAAGACACCAGCTACCAATGGCTGAGGACAGGGCGGGACACTTAGAGCTGTGTGGGAAGATGCAGGCAGAGTCAGGAGTGTGGGAGAAGAAGAGGCTGAGAGCAGCTGCAGGAGATAAAACCAACCGGCCATGTGAGCTTTTGGTTTTGAGTGGCCAGCGACCACTCTATCTGATTATGCCTAAGGTGACAGGAGAAGTTGAGCAGTGCTCAGTTATTGAGTTAGCAAAAGCATTTTAAGATTAACTGGTGTGTGTGTGTGTGTGTGTGTGTGTGTGTGTGTTGTTTTTTATTCATGAATTCAAGGGGACCTGGTGGGATCTGGTAGTGTGGGCCTGTTCCTGGAGCTTAGACAGGATAGCAAAAGCTACACTTAACAGTTTTGTTTTGTTTTGACACACAATTTCTCTGTGTATCCCTGGTTGTTCTGGAACTCACTTTGTAGACCAGGCTGGCCTCCAACCCACAGAGATTTCCCCCTGCTTCTGCCTCCATGTGCTGGGAGTGTCCTGCTGCATTTACATTCTTTTTTTTTTTTTTTTTTTTTTTGGTTTGTTGAGACCGGGTTTCTCTGTGTAGCCCTGACTGTCCTGGAACTCACTCTGTAGACCAGGCTGGCCTCGAACTCAGAAATCCACCTGCCTCTGCCTCCCAAGTGCTGGGATTAAAGGTGTGCGCCACCACTGCCTGGCTGCATTTATATTCTTAACAAGTCAACTTTCACATTTGTCCCGACAAACACCCCTGTGATTGTCCAGGAATGTCTCAGGTCCACACTCTACTCACCTGTGCTCCCCCTTGGGGAGCAGCCAACAGCAGGAAGCCTCACATAAAATATTCTATTGTAGTGCCTACTCTACAGCATTTAAAATTCCACTTTTCTCACAAACATCACTCCCTGAGAAGAAGTGGTGACTGCCAAACAGTGGGAGTTTCCTCGCACTGAACCCTGATAAGTTTACAAACTGTACATAGAGAAAGAAGCCAAGAACACAGAAGCTACTTCAACCTTCTGTTCTACTTACAATTTTCTAAAGTCAAAGAAAGACTTGGTCTAGGAAGAAAGATGGAGAACAATTGGACAAAAGATGCTCTCTTGTTTGTGCTGTGATGTTCCATGAAAAACAAGCTTGCTCTGGTGACGACAGTGATTGGCTGGGACAGAGCGAAGCCAGAGGCAAGTTAAGAGGCCGGAGAAGGAAATCTGAAGTGCCTGGTGCAGGATCACAGTGGTGCTTGAAACACACAAGCAGGTGGATCACTTCAAGTGTCAGGTTAGCCTGGTCTACACAGTGAGTTCCAGGGCAGCTAAGGTTACATAGCAAGACCCTGTCGAGAACAAACAAAACCAAAACTAATGTAGATGACAAGATTAAAAATAGCGAGAGAGGGCTGGAGAGATGGCTCACTGGTTAAGAACACTGACTACTCTTACAGAGGTCCTGAGTTCAATTCCTAGTAACTACATGGTGGCTCACAACCATCTGTAATGGGAACCGATGCCCTCTTCTGGTGTGTCTGAAGACAGTTCAGTGTGCTCATATAAATAAAGATAAATATTTAAAAAGAAATGAAAATAAGCATTCAAACTTCCATTATTAAAAAAATAAAAAAGCCAGAGAAACAAACTTGAAGAAAGAAACAATGTACTTGGTAGCAGCTTAGAATTGTAAGATGGAAAGAAAGGAGCCAAAGATGGCTAAATCCAGAGCTGCCAAAGCCAAAGCCCTCACGGGGCAAGTGTGTGTGTGTGGAGGGACCACAGGGATTGTAATACAGGAAGTGTGGGTGGAGGGACCACAGGGATTGTAACCCAGGAAGCCTGTGTTCTACCTAAATGCCTGACACCACCATTTCTAACAGAGTCTCCAATTCTGATTCCCTCCTATCTAGACTCTGAAGCAGCCTTTGAAATAAAAACAAATTATGATATTTACCTGTTTAAAATTCTTCCATGATGGGGCTGGAGAGATGGCTCAGTGGGTAAGAGCACTGACTGCTCTTCCAAAGGTCATGAGTTCAAATCCCATCACCCACATGGTGGCTCACAACCATCCATAAAGAAATCTGATGCCCTCTTCTGGTGTCTGAAGACAGCTATAGTGTACTTACATATAATAAATAAATCAAAAAAAATTTCTTCCATGACTGCCCAAGAAAGCTATTTTACAGACTATCAGTTTTAGCAGCAAAACCTTGCCTTTAAATGAAACAAACAAAACTAACAAAAAAAAAAAAAAAAAAAAAAAAAAACAGAAAATAAATACCTAATTCAGCAAGCCCAAGAGCTTCAGATGGGCACCAATGGCCCCAGAACCCCTTGCCCTTACAGCCTTCTCAGACAAGGACTCTCAACCCTTGCCCTTACAGCCTTCTCAGACAAGGACTCTCAAGACCCTCAAGGAACTTTGTGTAAAAAAAGATGGCACAGAAAGCTTCACCAAAGAGTGTGTAAAGATGGTCTTAAGGAACACATTTCCAGAGTTCCTTCTGTATACTTCCCCAAAACGACCTGCTTGAGAATGAACTGCATTTACACTGTCCTTATCATTCCTAAAAGAAAGAAAAAAAAAAAAAAACACATTATCTGGGCGGTGATGACCCAGACCCTTAATCCCAGCACTGAGGAAGCTAAGGAAGAAGGATCATAACAAGTTCACTGCTAGGCTACTTTATACAGCAAGTTCCAGGACAACCAGTACAACACCCCCACCCCGCCCCTCCACCTCCACCCCTCTACCCTCCCCCTCCACCCCCACTCCGCCCCTCCACCCCACCTCTCCACCCCCCTCCACCCCCACTCCACCCAGCTCCTCCACCCCACCCAGCTCCTCCACCCCACCCAGCTCCTCCACCCCACCCAGCTCCTCCACCCCACCGCACCTCATCCCTCCACCTACATACACCCCTACCCGCCCATTCCCACCCCCCACACACACTCCCACCCCACCCACACCCACCAATCCCTACACCTCCCCTCCTACCCCTTCCTCACCCCTCCAACCCCACCCTGCCTCCTCCATATCTACCCTACACCCTCAAGTCCCCCCAAAAAAATCAAAGGGAGAAAAGCATGCTCAGACTCACGTCCACCTGCCTCTGCTCCCCCGGTGCTGCGACTAAAAATTCCCCGATTCTCTTTTACTTAAAAGATTAATGTGTATCTTCTGGTGTGGTATTATTTTTGTTTTTAGTTGTTTTTTACTGTTATTTGATTACTTGTTTTTAGAAAGAAAAGTCTGTTTAGTACACTGCAAGAGTTTTGAGCTGGGCAGTAACAAAATAATTACCCGCAGCCTTGTTTTGTTTGGTTTTTTAAATTGATATTTATTTAATTATATGTGTATGAATGTTTTGCCTGCAAGTATGACACACACCACATGTGTGCCTAGTACCCTCAGTATCAGGAGTCAGGAGGGGGCACTGGATCCCTAGAACTGAAGTTACAGATGGTTGTGAGCCACCATGTAGGTGCTGGGGACCAGACCTGGGTCTTTGATAAGGGTAACAAGTGGTCTTCACTAATGAGCCATCTCTCCAGGCTGCTGCTGCTGCTGCTGCTTCTTCTTCTTCTTCTCCTTCTCCTTCTCCTTCTCCTTCTCCTTCTCCTTCTCCTTCTCCTTCTTCTTCTTCTTCTTCTTCTTCTTCTTTTCTTCTTCTTCCTATTCCTCTTCCTCTTCTTTTTCCTCTTCCTCTTCCTCCTCTTCTCTTACTTCTCCTTCTTCTTCCTCTACTCCTCCTCCTGCTCCTCCTTTTCTTCCTCTTCCTTCTCTTCTTCTAACATAAGGTCTCATTATGCAACCCTGCCTGACCTGTAACTTACTGGTGATCCTCTGCCTCTGCTTCCTGGTTAGCCAGGATTATAGGCCCCACTAGCACACCTGACCTCAATGGGGTGTCTAAAATGAATGGAACAAAAGAGAATACACTAGTGACAGGCCATATAAAGAGTTCTCAGCCTGTGAGACTGTCTCAAAACAACAAAAATAACCACAAAAACAAAACAACCACAGAAGCAGTCATGTTGTAAAAATAATTCTCCCCAATTGTTTCCAAAAGAAAAACTATAAGAGGGGGCTGGAGAGATGGCTCAGCGGTTAAGAGCACTGATTCCTTTTCCAAAGGTCCTGAGTTCAAATCCCAGCAACCACATGGTGGCTCACAACCGTTTGTAATGATATCTGACTCCCTCTTCTGATATGTCTGAAGACAGCTACGGTGTACTTAGATATAATAATAAATAAATCTTTTTTAAAAAGACATAGAGAAATAAATACATCATAAAATGATGAATAGTGCAGTGTCTACGTGGTTGGAGATGGCCATTGAAGAACACTTAAGAACGAAGCATCAGACAGAACAGCAATTCTCATCCTGTGGCTCTCCATACTTTGAGAGTTGAATGGCCTTTTCACAGGGGTTGCCTAAGACCATCAGAAAACACAGATATTTAAATTATGATTCATAACATTTGCAAAATTACAGTTATAAAGTAGCAATGAGAATAATTTTATGGCTAGGGTCAGTCCAGCATGGAGAACTGTGTTAAAGGATCACAGCATTAGGAAGGTTGAGACCTGCTTTCATCTTAAGGAATAAATAAGATAGAATCTAAGAGAAATAAGATCAAAAGCCATTACATAACAAAGGCTGCTAGTTTGACACTAGTGTTAGGGTAACAGAGGAGATTTATTTATAGATAAAGGCCTACATAACTGTTTGGTAAAATGTACAAATATTTTGCCAAACTCAGACAGCTAATCATGCAGAATTCAGGATTTTTTTAATATCTAAAAGGTCAACAAAATAAAATTCCTTACTTTGATACATTCTTTTAAAAGAAGATTTATTTGTTTGTGTGTGTGCACATCTGTGCCTTCAGAGGCAAAAAGAGGGCATCAGGTTCCCTGGAGCTGTACATTTCTCCAGACCAGTGTTAGTGCTGGGACCCCAACCCTGGTCCTCTGGAAGAGCAGAAAGTGCTGTCAGCCCCTGAGCCACCTCTCCAGCCCTATGTGATACATTCTGAATTCTGAAGACTATCATTCAGGGTCTAGACACTGTGGTTCCTAGCTACTAAAGTGACTGTGGCAGCCACTTATGTCACCGTGTCACTAGGCAGGGTGGCTCAGGTCTGCCACCCCAACGGTGACAGGGAGACTAAGGCGAGTAGGTGCCCTTGCCTTTCCCATCAAGTGTGTTTCAGTGACTGGAAGGATCTGAGTATGCTGCAAGTCAGCCCTGGTAATACATTTTCCGATGTCAGATAACTGTCTCCGTTGGATAAATAGGGGTGCTAAGGGAAAAGCAAGAGCTCTCCTTAGACAGCAGGGCAACATGGGGTGATGTGTGATAAGTAAATGTATATTGAACATTAAACTCGGTCTTATATAAATACAAGCTCCCATACTATCATAGACCTATGCCATGACAAAAGTCTCAGATGCAACTCTTCAAAGGCTTACAAACAGGAGCCGTCACACTGCGGCCTGGGTGTCTACAAACCCAGCCCAGTCTGAAGAGACGCTCCATTTTCGGGTTCAATGCAGAATTCCCTTCCTTATCAGATGATTCTCATCCAGATCAGTGTGGAGTCTTAACTTAAGGAGCCTGAAGCAGGGAAGAAAGCAGAGTCTC